>NC_064641.1:392123812-392426842 GCF_023864345.2 Schistocerca serialis cubense | reverse complement strand
CAACTATTGGTGCATCGTCCTCAAAAAGGATGAGGACCAATGCAAGAAAATGCGCTGCGAACCGGATAATGTGTAAATGCATGAAATTTTTTCACCTGATACCTTATCAAACTACATATAAACTGACGCCAAATATTGAAACATTCTTGTACAGTGGAGGAGTGGACGACTTGTTTCCGATCAAAACGTTATTAAAATTGGAAAAATTATCCACTTGAGTATAAGAATGACAGCCCGGAACGGGCGATAGTATTGATGTAAGCTTTTTAAAAGAATTTTTTCCTGGTTACGAGACACACGTATAGGACTATACCTGACAAAGTTGTCTCAGGCGAGGCTTGAATCCTCTCGAATCCCGGAGCCTGGTATCAATACTACCTATTTGCGCACTGGTCAAGAATAACCAGAGATATGACGGCAGTATTGTCATTTCGCAGTCTGTCGGCTTTTATGTGACTCGTAATGCCCACGAAGCGACCATCACATATGCTTAAAAATGTGTTGCGTGAATATCTATTCTGGTGATTTACAGACCTACTACTTGTTAAAAGGGATCCACACACAATGCGTGGCAGATGCCGCTAGGCGTGATTTCGGCATCCACGCCTACCAATCACAGATAGTGGCAGGGACCGGAGACACGCGTCAAACGGGTGCTAAGCTGCGATGCAACATTGATGTGCAATCCCGCAGCCCGCTGGCCCTGGGATCAGTGGCACAGATACGTCTGATCCGCGCGGATCATCCCAGTGGCTATGGCGGCAGCCGCAGGCAATCAAGGTTCACAAGACCAGGCCAGATGCCGCAGGCTGTAGCCTTCACTCCGTGACACTCGAAAATTTACGGCAAAAGGTAGAATTCTATGTACAAATGTACTAGTTACATTCACTTTTATTTTTGTTATTGCTCATTTACAAATTATAGCTGTTTCGAGCGGGTTACGAGGTGTGGCTAGAAAAAAACCGGACTAGTACTGGTGAAACAATAAAACGAATGCAATAAGGCTGAAAGTCGCGTGGCCTGTCACGTGACTCTCGCTCCGCCTACTGCTCGAGTTTCATCTGCCTCCTGCACTCAGTCTGCCCGTGGCGTCTGTTTTAAGTAGTTGACGTTTTGTCTGTGCGTCGGAAAATGTTGAGTGTACAGAAAGAACAGCGTGTTAACATCAAATTTTGTTTCAAACTAGGAAAATCTGCAAGTGAAACGTTTGTAATGTTACAACAAGTGTACGGCGATGATTTTTTATCGCGAACACAAGTGTTTGAGTGGTTTAAACGATTTAAAGATGGCCGCGAAGACACCAGTGATGACACTCGCACTGGCAGACCATTGTCAGCAAAAACTGATGCAAACATTGAAAAAATCGGTAAACTTGTTCGACAAGATCGCCGTTTAACAATCAGAGTAGTGTCTGAGTTAACAGGAGTTGACAAGGAAAGTGTTAGGCAGATTCTTCATGAAAGTTTCAACATGAACAAAGTGTGTTCAAAAATGGTTCCAAAGTGTCTCACAATTGAACAGAAGGAACGCCGAAGAATGAGTTGTTCTGACATCCTGGAGAACATTGAAAGTGATCCCACCTTCTTACAAAATGTTATTACTTGCGATGAATCGTGGTTTTTTACTTACGATCCCGAAACTAAACGCCAATCGATGCATTGGAAAACTCCTGGTTCTCCACGACAAAAAAAAGCACTAATGTCAAAATCGAAATTCAAGGCAATGATGATTGTTTTTTTTTTGACATCAAAGGGATTGTGCACATTGATTGGGTACCAGAGGGACAAACAGTGAATCAGCATTACTACATTAGCGTCCTGGCTACCCTACGTGAGCGAGTACGGAGAAAACGGAACGATTTGTGGAGAAAAAAGTCATGGATCCTTCACCAAGACAATGCCCCAGCTCACAGTGCGTTGTCAGTGAAGACGTTTTTGGCAAAACACAACATTCCCATCTTAGATCATCCACCCTACTCACCTGATTTGGCCCCCTGCGACTTTTTTTCTTTTCCCTAACGTCAAGCCAGCTTTGAAAGGAACTAGATTTGAGACTGTTGAAGCAGTAAAAGAAAAAGCGACGGAAGTAATGTATGGACTTATCGAAAATGATCTGCAGCATTGCTATGAGCAGTGGAAAATTCGTATGGAGCGGTGTAGAGACCGAGGAGGAGAGTACATTGAAGGAGATAACATGAAATTGTAAATAATTGTAAATAAATGTTTTTTCCAGCATCAGTCCGGTTTTTTTCTAGCCGCACCTCGTATCATTAATTTTCACAAGGTTCGATCACTCGTTTTTACATGTATGTCCGAAACCCGTGCTAAATGAAGTACTTCGGTATGTAAGTAAGAATTAAGGATTGAACTTAGTGACATTTACAACAAAAACTGTCCATGAGGATAAATAAGTTTAGGCACACTTACACGTGGTTGTTTAGTACAATTATGTAGACAGAAGTTGGCAATATATAACTTAGTGTCCTGAGTCTATCCGAAACAGTTCACAGGTATAATGACGAATACTTCCTCTCTATAAAAAATATATGTCGAGTCACATTCAGATCACAGTCATAAATACGAAGAGGAAATAAAAATACTTGATAGAAAAGCATATCACCAGTTGGTACACTGTTAAGGTCGCCGTTCAGTGATGCAATGATTCAATGATTCCTGTAGAAGACCAGCCAAACTGTAAATTAACCCAATCAGCATGGAAGCGTGGAGTTCACGCTACTATACAGCACTGCTAATGCGCTATCTTCTCTGTCTAGTCGTAGAGAAGATTCCTAAATTCATAAACTATGGCCCCATAATACAACTGTTGATAAGAATAATAATGAATCTAGCACCTTTGCACATAAACATTATTACTAAAAGTGTTCAAAATGGTTCAAATGGCTCTGAGCACTATGGGACTTAACTTCTGAGGTGATCAGTCCTCTAGAACTTAGAACTACTTAAACCTAACTAACCTAAGGACATCACACACATACATGCCCGGGGCAGGATTCGAACCTGCGACCGTAGCAGTCGCGCGGTTCCGGACTGAGCGCCTTAACCGCGAGACCACCGCGGCCGGCGCGCCTAGAACTGCTCGGCCACAACGACCGGCCACCTTTTTGCAGTTTCTTCAGTTTTAATCTACAGTTCATAACCAATAGATTGTGGTCAGAGTCCACACTACTGCAGTCTGTAAGAACATTTCTGCAGTCTCACAGTTTAAAACCTGGTTCCTAAATCTCTGTCTTACCGTTATATAATCTATCTGATACCTTCCAGTATCTTCAGGCCTCTTCCATGTATACAACCTTCTTTCATGATTCCTAAACCAAGCTTTAGCTATGATTAAGTTATACTCTGTGCAAAATTCTACCAGGCGTCTTCCTCTTTCATTCGTTACCCCCATTCCACATTCACCTATTACATTTCCTTCTCTTCCTTTTCCTACTATCGAATTCCAGTCCCCCATGAATATTAAATTTTTGTCTCCCTTCACTATCTGAATAATTTCTTTTATCTAATCATACATTTCATCAATCTCTTCGTCATATGCGGAGTATGTTGGCATATAAACTTTTACTACTGTGGTAGGCGTGGGCTTTGTGTCTATCTTGACCACAATAATGCGTTCACTATGCTGTTTGTAGCAGCTTACCCGCACTCCTATTTAACAATTAGTAAGAGTATATTTTTCAAGAGACACTGTTATGACAATCTTGGTTGTGACACAAATCTAATATAGAATCAAAGGGTTCCTTTTCTGTGGTTTTTAGTGTCAAGACAATCTTTCATATGCCGTATGTTTATAGTTATTAGTTTTATTTACTGTCCTCTAACAGTCATTTTAGGAGGTATTTTTTACTAACAAAAGAATCGAAGCATCGTGACACTAGTAGGAACAAGTAACACTGATGATACGCAATCGCATCAAATGAATGCTGCATCTTTTTTTACATGTAAACTTCGTCCGAACAGGCTATGAAGACCCAACGGTGCCGACAAGCCGCCGTGTCATCCTCAGCCCACAGGCGTCACTGGATGCGGATATGGAGGGACATGTGGTCAGCACACCGCTCTCCCGGCCGTATGTCTGTTAACGAGACCGGAGCCGCTGCTTGTCAAGCAAGTAGCTCTTCAGTTTGTGTAGTAAGGGCTGAGTGCACCCCGATTGCCAACAGCGCTCGGCAGACCGGATGGTCACCCATCCAAGTGCTAGCCCACCCGACAGCGCCGAATTTCGGTGATCCAACGGGAACCGGTGTACCACTGCAGCAAGGCCGTTGGCTATTTTTGTATGTGTCCCGTCTACATGGAAACATAAGAGCTTTCGAAGAAGAAGATTCGTTAGCCACAGGGCTCTACATACCGCACGGTAGTCTATCTATGACTGTACGCGGTCTATGATAATCTCGACAACAGTGTCCGCCATCGTAGCTGAGTGGACAGCGCGCTGGCTTGTCATGCTGAGATGCCAGCTCGGTTGGAGATTTTCTACGCTCAGGGACTGGGTGTTTGTGTCGTCTTTATCATCATCACTTCATCTTCACTGACGCGCAAGTCGACGAAGTGGCGTCACCTCAAAAGACTTACACCAGACCATCAGGTCTACCCGCCGGGAGGCACTCTCCACACGACATTCCATTTCCTCGACAACAAAGGGTTTTAGACAAAATGGCAAAAGTAGTCTCTCTGTGGTATTCGTAATAAAAAGCTCAGCATCATGTTGAGAATAAATGCCTCAATGAACAACTTAAAAACGATCTAATGAAGGTATTTGTATCCAGAAACTGAAAAGAAAGACATAAGAATTTTTTCTAATTTAAAGAAGACAGTCTGTTCCTTCTTACGGAATGTATGATGAAGTGCTTTTTGTTACGCTACTGACTACACAGGTGTTGTGTTAAATTGCCTGCAGTAGGAGATTCCTGTGTTCGCAACAGGAAACACGCTCCATATATTACGAAGTCTGCAGCCTGGCAAACTAAGCTTTCCGCAGGTTAACTTATAAGACAGCAGCAGAATCCCTAGCACCAAGGGTGGTCCGCTTACTGCATGGGAAAAGCCGGCCGCTGTGGCCGAACGGTTCTAGGCGCTTCAGTCTGGAACCGCGCAACCGCTACGGTCGCAGGTTCGAATCCTGCCTTGGGCGTGGATGTATGTAATGTCCTTAGGTTAGTTAGGTTCAAGTGGCTCTGAGCGCTATGGGACTTAACTGCTGAGGTCATCAGTCCCCTAGAACTTAGAACTACTTGAACCTAACTAACCTACGACGTCACACACATCCATGCCCGAGGCAGGATTCGAACCTGCGACCGTAGCGGTCGCGCGGTTCCAGACTGTAGCGCCTAGAACCACTCGGCCACCCCGGCCGGTGGTTAGTTAGGTTTAAGTAGTGTAAGTTCTAGGAGACTGATGACCTCAGATGTTAAGTCCCATAGAGCTCAGAGCCATTTGAATCATTTATTTGCATGGAAAAAGAAAATGAGAAAATAAATTTAATATTATTTTAAGAGAAGGTACCGGCCACTGGTCTCCATCCAATAAACCGTATAATGATTTAATTGGAGCTGATCTCCATAAAACATATGATTCAGATGGTCTCAGCTGTGGTATCTAACTTTCCTTCAATCTTTCGAAGTTCTTTCGACTGCTGTGTGGAACAGTCAGCTGTACGGGGAGGCCTAAACGACGAGAAGCCATTCTCATACAGCAACTCCTCCCTCTTGTGAATCTTCAGACTGAGTGAAAGACAACTCAATGTATTGTAATAGTTGTAATACTTGGTTGCACACTGAACTTGAAGCAAACCTTTGTAGTATATGACAGAAATTAATTCTACACCGTACAGTCATATTAATGTGACCATCTACGAAAAGCATGATAACGACTTGTTGCATCGCGGACACGCAGGAAGAGAGTCACTGATGTCTGGAAGGGGAGTGGAGTCGTGCCGATTTCGGTGCCTTGATCAGGTGCGCTAGGTTCGGGTTGAGGATTCATGGCGCGAACAGACCGATTGAGGTGGTCCCACGGATCCCTGATTGGGCTTAATTAGGGGGTTTTTGGTAACCGGGGGAGCAGGGTTCAAACGTCCCCTTAGAAAAATTATGAATGACTGTGCTGGTAAACCTCTACGTTGTTTGATTTTCAAACAGCTGAGCAAAACTGAACGTACTCATACATTTCTCTCTTTACTTATTCTGATCAACACTAAACTAACACACAATATTTTTAGCATAACGCAATCTGACTTTCAATAGTCCCTACAGAAAAATGGCCCTGACTAACAATAACCTATACCTTTCATGAATCACTTACCTCACAAAAATCTTCGTTACTCGAACTACTGCAATACAGCGAGCGCCAATACTGCCAGCTAAATTAAAGATTCTAACTACTGAAGGCACTAACTACTGATAGACATAGTTAGTAAATGAAAGATTTTGATGGAGAACAAACAATGTATTTACCTTAATAGTATTCAAAAGTCATAATATATATATCAGTTCATGACATCCAGTCTTACCAATTTCCTTTTTCTGACGGACACACGTCCAAATCATCCACTCTCAAAACTCAACCCTCTCTCTCCCCACATCCACCACTGCCAACTGCCTACTGCCCAACACTACAATAGAGAACATTCCAACAATGCCAACTAGCCACAGACTGCACACAGTACAGTCAGTAATTTTCATACAGAGCGCTACGTGGCGTTACCAACATAAAAACCTAAACAGCCTACTTACAGGGTAAACTCATCTTGGTTGTTCTTAGAACGACGCACGTACAGTGCGAAGTGTGTGACGTGTTGCACTGTCCTGCTGGCAAGACACCATCTTACTGGTCCCCAAGGATACATGCATACCTTTGTCGATCCACTGTGTCTTCCAGAACGACGAGATCATCCAGTAAATGCCACGAAAACATTCCCCAGATCGTAACGCATGCCTGTAATGCTTCTGATGATTGTTTCAGGGTGTTTGTTTTCAGACATTTCAAGCCGTAGCAGCCAAAGGCCATCTTTCCGATGGAGCATAAAACGTGATTCACCTGAAAAGGCCACCTGTCACCAGACGGCGTCCAGTTGCGTTACTGGCGTGCAAATTCCAGCCTTCGTCGCCAGTGAACAGCAGTCAGCATGGATGCAAGAACCAGGCACCTGCTGCGGTGGCCCATACACAGCAACGTTCGCTGAACGGTTGGTAGTACCTTGGTTCATCAGTTGCTCAACAGTTCCACGACTATTCGCCCGTACACATATCAGCAACTGTCGTTCGTTCCTGTGATCTATGGTCCTTGGTGCATTACAGTTGCCTCGATGACCGTTTTGTATAGCGCTGTTTTGCATGCATGGCAAACTTTAATCATTGCGGCAAGAGGACAGTTAACAACAAACTTTGCACTTACGGAAATGCTTCCACCCTTCGTACGAAAACCAATGATCATGTCCTTTTGGGCGTCAGATAAATCGCTCCGTTCACGCTTTACAAGGACTGCACTGTTTTGCATCTCCTCCCGACAAGCCTTTTATATGCGATCTGAAGTTTTCCAGGCGTATTTCCAATTTGAACAGTTCTCGGGTATCCGACCGGTCGGATACCCGAGAACTGTTCAAAAGCCTTGTATATCCTCCTCCGCTAGTTCTGCCGCCTGCCGTGTGTGAGTAGTTACGGCAGATTGACATCGAACATGGCGATAGTCACATTAATATGAGTGAGCACGTGTGGATGGCTTATTAGAACGAAGGTGAGTCTGTTACTGTGGTGCAACTAGCTTGTAATCCTACACTGTACTGACGAAGAAAAACTAAAGTTCTCTTTATCTGAAGAAGCGTAGAAGTCCGTTCGTAGATTCTGTATCTCGCGAGCTTCTCTCATTAAATGGCAGCAACAGACAAAATTGCCTGCTAACATTTAATCAAACTCTTCTTCGAAGACGGACTACTTACTTTACCTAAATTTTCTCAGGATGGCATACTATATTTTTATTTATTTATTTATTTAATTTGATCAGATTAGGGCCATCAGGCCCTCTCTTACATCGGACCAGTGTTCCACACATGCAGCATTTCACACATCAGAGTTACATCATGACAATAGTTTAAATAAGAAAATTAGATTACTCTAGTGACAATATGAATAAAGAGTAATGACTAAGACTTAATAAAGTAAATGCTGGCAGAATTTAAAACAGGTGCTATACATACAAATTATGATAAAAGCAAGAATAATAACAGTAAAAAAAATCAAATAATAATGATAAACATGAGAAAATTGGCAATAGTAATGAAGATACGTGCAGATGTACATTAATATCTTGGTGTGTAAAGTAAATGTTTACTAGTATAGCGAGTTTTGGGAAAGGGAGATTTAAGGAGGGGGAAAGAGGGAAGTAATGAGGTGAAGTACATTCATGTACAGAGGAAGGCATTACTGTTGCTTGAGTAGATACGTCATTAACTGTTTTTTGAAGCCGGACAAGTTTTTAAGTTTTCTAACATAACGAGGGAGGTTATTCCAGTCGGCTTCCCGCTACTGTAAAGGACTTGGACAGGGTGACTGAGCGATGCAGTGGAACACAGAGGATTTTGTTATGATGGGAACGTGTGTTTCTGTCATGTTGTTCCGACATAAGTGTCAAGGATGAGGAGAGATATTAGGGACAGTGTACATTTATAAGGCAGTAGATGAGACATAGTGTATGGAAATCTCTGCGTTTGTCTGCACGCAGCCAGGACAATTTTGCATGTGCTGGTGAAATGTGATCAAAAAGTCGAACGTCACAGATATATCGGATATATCATAACCAGTTCCAGACGTCGCGAATTTTCCTGAGAGAGGCCTTGTAAGATAATATCACTGTAGTCAATGATTGGGAGTATAAGCGTTTGTACTAATTGATTTTTCAGATCGAAAGGGAAGAGTTTTTTATATTTTTGTAGGACATGGAGGGATGCTGATGCTTTTTTGCACACTGCAGTTACGTGCTCTATCCAATTTAGATTTTCATCTATTACTACTCCCAAACTCTTTGCTGAGGGAGAGAAATTAATATTTGTTCCATTTAAGATAAGAGATGGCCCGGATTCCCGATGTTTTGGGCTAATGAGCTTAGAGTGACCAACAAGTACCGCTGGGGTTTTAGATGGGTTTCGTTCTAGTCCTATGTCCTGTGCCCATTTTGATAGTGCATCGAGGTCAGTATTGAAATTTTCAGTAGCTTTCTTAACAGTGCTTGTTTTTGTACTTAGATACAACTGAAGGTCATCAGCATACATATGATATTTGCAATAGGTCAGAACCTATACGTTTGCAGATATTATTTTCAATCCACTGAACCTATATTAATCCATATCAACAATATAGTCACTCTTCAGAAATATATATTTCTGGTTTAAAATCTGACCCTTCTCATTTTCTGAATTTCCAGTAGGAAAAGCTATCCAACATATTATCATGACCTCCGTTTTCATGTTTCTTACTAACAAATTACAGCAACAACCAACAACAGTGGGTTTATGTCTCATCATTTTATGTCGTATATAATGTATCAGTCATCAAAATGATCTAGAGAGAATTTGTGCATGGTGCGAAAAATGGCAATTAGCACTAAACAAAGAAAAGTGCGAGGTCATCCACATGGGTACTAAACGAAATCCGATAAATTTTGGATATACGATAAACCGCACAAATCTAAGGGCTGCCAATTCGATTAAATACCTAGGAATTACAATTACGAGCAGCTTAAATTGGAAAGACCACATAGATAATATTGTGGGGAGGGCGAAACAAAGACTGCGCTTTGTTGGCAGAACACTTAGAAGATGCGACAAACGCACTAAAGAGACAGCCTACATTACACTTGTCTTCTGCTGGAATATTACTGCGCGGTATGGGATCCTTACCAGTTAGGATAGACGGAGGACATCGAAAAAGTGCAAAGAAGGGCAGCTCGTTTCGTGTTATCGCGCAATAGCTGTGAAAGTGTCACTGATATGACATGCGAGTTGGGGTGGCAGTCACTGAAACAAAGGCGGTTTTCTATGCGGCGAGATCTATTTAGGAAATTACAATCACCAATTTCCTCTTCCGAATGCGTAAATATTTTGTTGACACGTAGGGAGAAATGAACATCATAATAAAATAAGAGAAATAAGAGCTCGAACGGAAAGATTTAGGTGTTCCTTTTTCCCACGCACCATTCGAGAGTGGAATGGTAGAGAAGTAATATGAAAATGGTTCGATGAACCCTCTGCCAGGCACTTAAGTGTGAATTGCAGAGTAACCATGTAGATGTAGATGTAGAAACGAAGGCAGACTGTTTGAAAAATTGGCTTCAGAAAAAATCCGGGCCGGCAGTGAGTGAGATGCATCCGATGACTGGATTGAGCAACGACCTCCCTGCAGCGGACGTCAGCGTTAGCACCGGGCCACCCAGTGCTGACAACTTTCTCCGCCAAACGGCAGAGTTAGGAGCGGGCGGTCGCGACCGTGATACGAGCGAAAGCCGGCGGAACATACGGCACGACTTTGCTGCCGCACGCAGCAGGCGGAGAAACCGCGTGCATGCAGCGCCCAAGCACTCTCCAAATGGCGAGCATCACAAATTAGGTTCTTTGTCGGGCGAGCTCCATAAAGAGACTGACCTAGCCAAGGAACTCTGCAGATGCACAGCTACAGGATCTAGTTAGTTCGGTCTCCTTGTAAGAGACTACAGAATAACAGATGTACCAGTGCGATAGTTTACAGTAATCAAAGAAAATCTCAAAAAGTGGTAATCACGAACAGGTTGCCTATTATTTAACACTGAATAACCTCTTAGATGAATACCAGTCTAGTTCCCGGCAAAACTGCAGCACAACGACTGCTCTTATAAAAGTGACTGACGAATTAAAACATGCCATGGACAAACAACAGGCTACTATTATGTGCTTCCTGGACTTCAGCAAAGCTTTCGACACTGTTGCCGCGCAGGATTAGCCGAGGGGTCTCAGGCGCTGCAGACATGGACTGTGCGGCTGATCCCGGCGGAGGTTCGAGTCCTCCCTCGGGGGCATGGATGTGTGTGTTTGTCCTTAGGATAATTTAGGTTAAGTAGTGTGTAAGCTTAGGGACTGATGACCTTAGCAGTTAAGTTCCATAGGATTGCACACATTTTTTTGACACTGTTGGCTTTGACATTCTGCTTGCTAAAAAGACAGGTCAAAATTTTTCTTCAAGCGCTGTACAGTGGTTCCACTCATACCTTACATCCCGCCAGCAGTGTGTAATGGTAGGTACTAAAAGGTCGCAGTGTAAGGATGTTGTATCAGGAGTCTCACAAGGATCGGTATTAGGCCCATTATTTTTCTAATTAAAAGTAAATGATGTGTCAACTATTCTCTCCCACTGAAGATACCACCCATACGCAGATGACCTTCAGTTGTATCTCAGTGCAAGTCCAGCAAACCTGCACACAGCCATGTAAATGCTGGCCTACTTGCTTTATCAGAATGATCGCAGAACTTAGGTCCGAAACTAAACACTTCCAAAACGCAAGCAATCTTAGCCGCCCACAGAAGACTTATTACAACACAGCACAGATAATCTCTTCCATGTTTAATTTTAAATGGCACCGAAATAACCTTTTCTCCTTCTGCAAAGAACTTGGAGATAATCCTGGACCACCACTTAGACTGGATTGAACACACTACTGTAGTCTGTAAGAACGTTTCTGCATCCCTTCATTGTCTACAGAAATATAGAAAAGTATTTCCATTCGAGCTTAAGAAGAAGCTGGTAGAATCTCTAACACTCCCTATTCTCGACTATGGCGATGCTATTCTTCAAGGACTTTCGTACGAAAACTCTCGCAGGCTTGAACTGGCGATGAATGCTTGCGTGCGACATATTTGTGACGTTCGTTATTACGATCATATCACTCCAGCCTATGAACAATTGTCGTGGCTACGTGCTGATAAACGTAGGGACTAACATACTTTATGTTTTCTCTATCGTCTTCTCAATCATCAGACTCCCTCTTGCATATCTTCAGCCATTACATTACTGTCTGAACAGCACAGCAGAAATACTCATTCTCAACAAAGTAAAATCCTCTCAGTACCACCACACAACACCGTCATGTTTTCTAAATCATTTTCTGTATCCGGAACCCGACTTTGGAACAATCTTCCTCAAAATATCAGAGAAATTAAATCTCTTCCAGGCTTCAAAAAGCAGCTAATGGCTCACCTTCTCTCGCAATAGCTATCTCTCCCACATACTGGTCTGCAGACCCCCCTTCCTCCTACATCTTTTCCCTTCTCCTCGGCCGGCCGCGGTGGTCTAGCGGTTCTGGCGCTGCAGTCCGGAACCGCGGGACTGCTAAGGTCGCAGGTTCGAATCCTGCCTCGGGCATGGATGTGTGTGATGTCCTTAGGTTAGTTAAGTTTAAGTAGTTCTAAGTTCTAGGGGACTTATGACCTAAGATGTTGAGTCCCATAGTGCTCAGAGCCATTTGAACCAAGCCTTCTCCTCGCTTACAGAGTATTTACTTAAATCAAGTCCTCTCCTAACATCCACTATTACTGTCATTCCAATTTTCTTGTTCTTCATCCTTTCTTTTTCTGACAATACTAAACATGATTTAAGCTGTTCTAAATTAGTCTGTATTATTTTTAATGCACTTTGTTTTATTATTACTGGTATTTTTGCCATTTATCCTTACTTTCATTATTGTCAACTATTATTATTATTATTGCTATCATTATTTTTACCATTATTATGCTTAATATCATCTCTAAGATTGTTATCATTTTCATGAATTTTTTGGTAAAATATCTATATATGTTGCTCGTGGTCAGATGTAAGAGAGGGCCTTAAGGCCATAATCTGGTCAGACTAAATAAGCACATAAATAAATAAAAATAAATAAATAATTTGGCCATCAAGGTCACCGGATATCTCGCCGGCTGAGAACGTTTGGAGCATTACAGGCCGGTCCTTCCAACCAGCTCGAAATTTTGGTTATCTATCGCGCTAACTGGACAGAATTTTGCACGAAATCCCTCTGGAGGAATCCAACAACTCTTAATAAATGCCGAAGCGAATAACTGCTTTCATAAGCGCCAGATGTGGACGATGACATTACTGACTTGCTGAATTTGTGAAGGACTTTCTCTTGAATAAATGATTCAGTTTTTCTGAAATTTTAATAATCTGCTTGTCTGCACGTGTACATCATATCTACCATTTCAGTCGCATTCCGATGATTTGTATCTCGGTGTGTCTTTATTTTTAGGTTATTTGTCGAACAGTTGTAAATGAAGTATCAAAAACTTCATCCCCTCAAGCGTTATCTATTTTGCGTACGAAAGTTACGTTGGCGTGATATTTAAGCGTGTAAAATATTTTTTAACCAGTTACTAAATTTAGGACATTTAGAGAAAAGAAGACTCTAGAAAAGCAAATGAAGTGTCAATAAGGTCATGCGCCCTGAACAACACCTGAAAATAAAAATTAAAAAAAATTGAAAAATCGGTCAAATATTTTGTGAAGTGATTCATCTAAAAGTAATGGAGAAAACAGATTGGAGGAAGATTTGCCGCACCTTTGAATTACGCTCGAAATCATGTACGGCAAATGTGATGCGTCGAATGTTTCTTACTTTTAGACAATTGATAAGTTTGGCTTTACGGATGGTACAGGCACCAGAGATATATTTCTGTGTTTCAGCTGAGAGGCGCAACACTATATAAAAGTCAAGACACGATCATAGGATCAGTCGACAGTGTGAAATCGTGCAAGATGTTGGAAACTCTAAGAGAAACTGGAGTCAGCTATAAGGAGAGATTGGTAATATACAGTAGGTACAACAACCAATGGGTAACATTAAGACTAGAAGATCAAGAAAAAAGTGCTAGAATTAAAAAGGGTGTAAGACAAGGATATGGTATTTCCCCTTTCAGTTCAATCCTCACATCGAACAAGCAATGACGGAAAAAAAGAGAGATTCAAGAGTGGGATTAAAATTCAAGGTGAGACAAGATTCGCAGATGACATGGCTATCCTCAGTGAAAGTGAAGAAGAATTAGAGGGTCTGCTGAATGGAATGAAGAGTCTGATGATTGCAGAATATGAACTGAGAATAAAACGAAGAAAAACAAAAGTAATGAGAGGTACTAGAAATGAGAACAACGCGAAACTTGGCAACAACGGAGTATACGTAGCTAAGGAATTCTTCTACCTAGGCAAGCAAAATAACACATGAAGGACGGAGCAAAGAGGACACAAAAGGCGCAGACAAGCACTGGCAAAAACGGCACTCCTGACTAATAGAAGTCTACTAGTATCAAACATAGGCCTAGATTGAGGAAGAAATTTCTGAGAATGTACGTTTGGAGCACAGTATTGTATTCTAGTGAAACATGGACTGTGGAGAAACCGGAACAGAAGAAAGTCGAAGCATCAGAGATGACAAAATGGTAGATATCGAAATAGATGACAGAGGGATAGAAAAACAATTAAAATCGCTCAAAAGAGGAAAGGCCGCTGGACCTGATGGGATAACAGTTCGATTTTACACAGAGTACGCGAAGGAACTTGCTCCCCTTCTTGCAGCGGTGTACCGTAGGTCTCTAGAAGAGCGTAGCGTTCCACAGGATTGGAAAAGGGCACAGGTCATCCCCGTTTTCAAGAAGGGACGTCGAACAGATGTGCAGAACTATGGACCTATATCTCTAACGTCGATCGGTTGTAGAAAATTGGAACACGTATTATGTTCGAGTATAATGACTCTTCTGGAGACTAGAAATCTACTCTGTAGTAATCAGCATGGGTTTGGAAAAAGAAGATCGTGTGAAACCCAGCTCGCGCTATTCGTCCACGAGACTCAGAGGGCCATAGACACGGGTTCCCAGGTAGATGCCGTGTTTCTTGACTTCCGCAAGGCGTTCGATACAGTTCGCCACAGTCGTTTAATGAACAAAGTAAGAGCATATGGACTATCAGACCAATTGTGTGATTGGATTGAAGAGTTCCTACGTAACAGAACGCAGCATGGTCATTCTCAATGGAGAGAAGTCTTCCGAAGTAAGAGTGATTTCAGGTGTGCCGCAGGGGAGTGTCGTAGGACCGTTGCTATTCACAATATACACAAATGACCTTGTGGATGACATCAGAAGTTCACTGAGGCTTTTTGCGGATGATGCTGTGGTATATCGAGAAGTTGTAACAATGGAAAATTGTACTGAAATGCCGGAGGATCTGCAGGGAATTGACGCATGGTGCAGGGAATGGCAATTGAATGTCAATGTAGACAAGTGTAATGTGCTACGAAGACATAGAAAGAAAGATCCCATATCATTTAGCTACAATACAGCCGTTAAGCAATTGGAAGCAGTTAATTCCATAAATTATCTGGGAGTAGGCACTAGGAGTGATTTAAAATGGAATGATCATATAAAGTTGATCGTCGGTAAAGCAGATGCTAGACTGAGATGCATTGGAAGAGTTCTAAGGAAATGCAATCCGAAAAGAAAAGAAAAGATGTAGGTTACAGTACACTTGTTCGCCCACAACTTGAATACTGCTAACCAATGTAGGATCCGTACCAGGTGGGGTGATAGAAGAGATAGAGAAGATCCAACGGAGAGCAGCGCGCTTCGTTACACGATCATTTACGGAGGTGATAGATAAACTCCAGTGGAAGACTCTGCAGGAGACACGGTCAGTAGCTCGGTACGGGCTTCTGTTGAAATTTAGAGAACATACCTACACCGAGGAGTCAAGCATTGTATTGCTTCCTCCTACGTATATTTCGCGAAGAGACCGTGAGGATAAAATTACAGAGATTAGAGCCCACACAGAGGCATACCCATCTTTCTTTCCACGAACAATACGAGACTGGAATAGAAGGGAGAACCGATAGAGGTACTCAAAGTACAGTCCGTGACACACCGTCGGGTGGCTTGCGGAGTATGAATGTAGATGTAGATGTGGTGCTACAGAAGAATGTTGAAAACTAGGTGGGCTTATAACGTAAGGATTGGGGAGAGTGTCCGGGAACAATAAGGGACATGATACAAAATCTGTTAAGATTGGTTCAAATGGCTCTGAGCACTACGCGACTTAACTTCTGAGGTCATCAGTCGCCTAGAACTTAGAACTAATTAAACCTAAGTAACCTAAGGACGTCACACACATCCATGCTCGAGGCAGGATTCGAACCTGCGACTGTAGCGGTCGCTCGGTTCCAGACTGTAGCGCCTAGAACCGCACGGCCACTCCGGCCGGCATCTGTTAAGACATCATCAGGAATAACTTCCGAGGGAGCTGTAGAGGGTAAAAGCTGTAGTGGAAGACAGAGATTGGAATATATCCTGCAGATTATTGAGGATGTAGATTGCAGGTGCTACTCTGAGATGAAGACTCATGACTGATGAGAAGAATTCGTCCGATACTTCAAACCAGGTAAAAAGGGAGAGAGAGATCATCACACAGCATGTTACTTCTCGCAAGTTTCCTAGGACCCAGACAACGTGCAGTTTGTCGCTCCTGGGGCGCAGAGAGCACGTGAGCCGTGATGCCTGCGGCTGGTAGGTGCGGCGCGCTTATCAGCGGCAGCGGCGCCTCGTGTGGCTCAGCGAGCCCGGCGTCTAATATTGGGCTGTGCCGTGGCGGCGGTCAGCAGCGCCGCCGGAAGCGAGTCGGGTATCGGACCGGCGCCTCACCTCTGCTCGCCTCATGCGCGTAAGCTGAGGCGCCGTGGGACCGGCCGCTAAACACTGCACAGCCAGCGGAACGTGCCACGCAACACAACACAGCCCGGCCCGGCCCGCCAATAGCCTGCGGAAATGAGTCGCCACCTCTACCGCGAATTTCGACGAGGACGTTCGCGCCCTACTGTCATTTCACTCCGCTGTTGCGGCCTTGCTTCCGTTCCTGAAACCGGTAACTCCGTGTTTCGTTTCAGTAGCTCCTCCGGGACTAAAGTAACCACGTTTTTACTCTCGGAGCAATCTTCCACGAATGAGAAATGTCCTGTTTATAATACTGGGTTGTTCAAAAACATATCACCAGTCATATCACACTGCACTACTCGCCATTAAAATTGCTATACAATGAAGGTGACGTGCTACAGACGCGAAATTTAACCGACAGGAAGAAGATGTTCTGAAATGCAAATGATTAGCTTTTCAGAGCATTCACACAAGGTTGACGCCGGTGGCGACACCAACAACGTACTGACATGAGGAAAGTTTCCAACCGATTTGTCATACACAAACAGGAGTTAACCGGCGTTGCCTGGTGAAACGTTGTTGTGATGCTTCGTGTAAGGACGAGAAATGCGTACCATCACGTTTCCGACATTGATAAAGGTCGGATTTTAGCCTATCACGATTGCGGTTTATCGTATCGCGACATTGCTGCTCGCGTTGGTCAAGATCCAATAACTGTTAGCAGAATATGGAATCGATGGGTTCAGGAGGGTAATACGTAACGCCGTGCTGGATCCCAACGGCCTCGTATCACTAGCAGTCGAGATGACAGGCATCTTATCCGCATGGCTGTAACGGATCGTGCAGCCACGTCTCGAGCCCTGAGTCACCAGATGGGGACGTTTTCAAGACAACAACCATCTGCACGAACAGATCAACGTCGTTTGCAGCAGCATGGACTATCAGCTCCGAGACCATGGCTGCAGTTACCCTTGACGCTGCACCACAGACAGGAGTGCCTGCGATGGTGTACTCAACGACGAACCTGGGTACACGAATGGCAAAACGTAATTTTTTCGGATGAATCCAGGTTCTGTTTACAGCATCATGATGGTCGCATCCGTGTTTGGCGACATCGCGGTGAACGCACACTGGAAGCGTGTAGTCGTCATCGCCATACTGGCGTATGACCCGGCGTGATGGTATGGGCTGCCATTGGTTACACGTCTCGGTCACCTCTTGTTCGCATTGACGGCACTTTGATCAGTGGACGTTACATTTCAAATGTGTTACGACCCGTGGCTCTACCTTTCATTCGATTCCTGCGAAACCCTACTTTTCAGCAGGATAATGCACGATTGCATGTTGCAGGTCCTGTAAGGGCCTTTCTGGATACAGAAAATGTTGGACTGCTGCCCTGGCCAGCACATTCTCCAGATCTCTCACGAATTGAAAACGTCTGGTCAATGGTGGCCGAGCAACTGGCTCGTCACAATACGCCAGTCACTACTCTTGATGAACTGTGGTATCGTGTTGAACCTACATGGGCAGCTGTACCTGTACACGCCATCCAAGCTCTGTTTGACTCAATGCCCAAGCGTATCAAGGCCGTTATTACGGCCAGAGGTGGTTGTTCTGGGTACTGATTTCTCGGGATCTATGCACCCAAATTGCGTGAAAATATAATCACGTGTCAGTTCTAGTATTTTATATCTGTCCAACGAATACCCGTTTATCATATGCATTTCTTCTTGGTGTAGCAATTTTAATGGCCAGTAGTGTACAAAATTTTAAATTTTCTTTCGTTGTAGACTACAGATGGCTACCCGACTTACTTCGGAAGAAAGAAGGAAGGTATTAGCTTTGATGGAAGTGTTTGGGTCACCTTTAATTGTACGAATAAGAAAAAATAAACAATGTATTCCTAAGGATCGTCCAAGGCGTTAATCCTTTATTGTATGATTATATGACAGTGGAACAAACACTTGTAGCAGTTACTTCTGTAAAATATCTGGGAGTATGCGTGCGGAACGATTTGAAGTGGAATGATCATATAAAATTAATTGTTGGTAAGGCGGGTACCAGGTTGAGATTCATTGGGAGAGTGCTTAGAAAATGTAGTCCATCAACAAAGGAGGTGGCTTACAAAACACTCGTTCGACCTATACTTGAGTATTGCTCATCAGTGTGGGATCCGTACCAGGTCGGTTTGACGGAGGAGATAGAGAAGATCCAAAGAAGAGCGGCGCGTTTCGTCACAGGGTTATTTGGTAACCGTGATAGCGTTACGGAGATGTTTAATAAACTCAAGTGGCAGACTCTGCAAGAGAGGCGCTCTGCATCGCGGTGTAGCTTGCTCGCCAGGTTTCGAGAGGGTGCGTTTCTGGATGAGGTATCGAATATATTGCTTCCCCCTACTTATACCTCCCGAGGAGATCACGAATGTAAAATTAGAGAGATTAGAGCGCGCACGGAGGCTTTCAGACAGTCGTTCTTCCCGCGAACCATACGCGACTGGAACAGGAAAGGGAGGTAATGACAGTGGCACGTAATGTGCCCTCCGCCACACACCGTTGGGTGGCTTGCGGAGTATAAATGTAGATGTAGATGTACTGCGTTGAGAAATTTGTGCGCATCGGGCCTGTGACTAATGAATATACAGGAAATAGTGAACGTGCGAGATGTGTAAGAATAGTAGATAAACAAAGGCACAATGTTTAGGAGACTAGGAAAGTCAACTACGAGGTTAGCTTCGGAAGCCTGAATCGCGCGAACAAATGTCTTAAGAATTCTCCATCTTGATCTGGGATTTTAGCCATACCACATTCAAATGATACAGGATCTGTCTGACGAAGATAAAAGTGCTCGTGTACGAACTGCAGAAGTGTCATGAGAAAGGCGCACACAAAGTCAAATTTCACGTCATCAGGTTCGATGAACCCTCTGCCAGGCACTTAAATGTGATTTGCAGAGTATCCATGTAGCTGCAACGTGAATAATACAGTTGCGTCATTGGCGTACAGACAGCTCCTATGAACTAAGAAAGCACTCTCGATGCCCTCCGATAGTTAACGTATTTCGAAGTGTGGAGTACTTGGTTCATTTTTTTTTTAATGTTCAGACTGTAACGGGAGATTCTTACCTAGATATGTTACAGAATTTGGTTGTTGATAATCTTCCTCTCCGTGTCGTAACATCCGGTAACTTTCAGCAACATGGTGCATTACCAGATTATTTCTTGAACATTCCGCATTACTTAAATGAAACATTTGATAGACGCTGGACTGGAAGAGGTTGAACTTTGACGTGACCACTACGGCCACTTGATTTGACTCCATGAGATTTATGGCTAAAGGGAATGATGAAAGAACATGTGCGTGCTGTAAGACCTACTGACATTAATGACCTTAAAGAAAGCATAATGCAAGTCGTCAGGTGTAAATCTACGGAAATGTATGAACCAGCTATGGCGTAAAAACTTCTCACATACTTTAGGAATCAAGGGGCACAGATCGAAGAAGTGCAATAAAGTCATTTGGGCTTATCTATATAGCGTGTGTTTTTATATCAAAATAAATAAAATAAAGTAATAATAAAAATACTGAAATAAAATATACATCAATCCCATATAAGTGGTAAGATAAAATAAAAATCAATATCGCAAAAGTGGTAACAACTTTTTGGACACCACTCTATATGTAACGTACTCCACCAACCCTCGCTTTCAAAATAACCTCCCTCGGTATGACGTTTAATAAAAGCGATCAGAATTTACGGTCTGTCGATACGATGCTAAATCTATGTAGGGTGTATCATAATGAATAGTGAAAACTAAGAAGGATGTTCATATGCGACAATATATAGGACAGTCAAATAAAAACGACAAGGATGGAAAAGAGTAAGTGCCATAACTGTTAATACATTTATCCAATTGTGAGACAACATGTTCAATGCTTTCATACAAAAATGTTTGCCGCTGCCTACGGAACCGTGTTTGTACTCAGGCGTGCGCCTCTTCATCCGAAGCAAATCCACGGCCACGACCGTCTTTCTTCAGGGCCGCAAAAATATGGAGATCGTACGTGGAGAGACAGGGACTGTATCGAGGATGTGTACGCGCTTCGCAGTGAAATTTCTGCAGCGTCGCAACAACCTTGGAAAAATGAGGGGTGGGGATTATTCTGCAACAGGACGATGCCGTCCGTCAGGACTTCTGACCGCTGACTCAATGGCACCCTTCAATTTTTGCACAGTGTCCGTGCAGCGCTGTGCGGTAGCTGTGGCGCCGTGCTCCAGAAAGTCAGTGCGCACCGGGCTGAGGGGCAGCATCACTCTGTTGCATGATAGTGCACTCTCACATGCAGATGTTTCGCTGGGAAGTCCTTACACATCCTTCATACAGTTCCGATTTCTCCCCACGCGACTTCCATATTTTTCTATGAAAGCATTGACCGTGTTGTCTCACAGTGGGATAAATGTGTTAACAGTTATGGCGATTACTTTGGATATAATAAACAGTTCACTTACTTTTTTCCATCTGTCTCGTTTCTATTTGACTGCTCCATGTAGAAGCAAAAGCTTTCAAATAAACACGTGTCCGCGAATGAGCAGTTTGCGAAATAATTCGCTTCAGTATGAAATTTTGTCCCAGTTAGTAGAAGTGCATGATGATCATGATGATGATGTCCCATACTCCTTTACAGAGCGTAGGGGAACGATGCGGGAGACCCGCACCGCCATACTAGGCAAGGTCCTAGTGGAGATGGTTTGCCATTGCCTTCTTCCGACCGTAATGGGGATGAATGATGATGATGAAGACGACACTACAACAGCCAGTCACCTAGAGGCAGGTGAAAATCCCTAGCCCCGCCGGGAATCGAACCCTGGACGCCGTGCTCGGGGAGCGAGTACGCTACCGCGAGACCACGAGCTGCGGACCTAGAAGTGTATATGTAATGTAAATTTTTCGATTAATTTTCCATCTAATGAGCTCAAATTTCACACTTCACGCACATTAACAAGAAGTACAATACCGTCTCAGCACGTTACGCGTTACAATTTACAGTACATTTCAGTCACCTAAAGGCAGTGTTACAAGTAGTGTCGTCTCGTTTGGATGAAATACCGCATCCGTCTCTGCAGTGAGTTACGAATTCTTTCAAACACCCGCGGAATGCCTTGTAAAATTTGACAAGATTGTAATGGTTCAAATGACTGAGCACTATAGGACTCAACATCTGTGGTCATCAATCCCCTAGAACTTAGAACTACTTAAACCTAACTAACCTAAGGACATCACACACATCAATGCCCGAGGCAGAATTCGAACCTGCGACCGTAGCGGTCACGTGGTTCCAGACTGAAGCGCCTAGAACAGCATGACTCCAGCCGTATCAGCTGGAGTCCTGTACACCTGACTTCTCTGATGAGACAGTAATATGCCGACGACTGACGTTAGGATTTGTAGCCCAATGTACAAGCCCTGGTCCTCCTATCCATATTTCACCATCTTGGTAAATTAGATTCTTACATCGGCAGCAAACTGTGCCGGTGCCCCGTAAGCCATGAGCGAAATTTGATCCTATTTCAAATAAATTGTACCACGGCAATATTTCAAACTAAACTCAACAGTGGGTCGAACCATACACGTGCAATCATCTCGCAAACGACTGATGACCTCAGACGATTAGTCTCTTCAGACTCTTCATCAGCAACAGCTTCATCTCGCAAACGGCTCATTTGAGGACTCATGTTTACTGAAACGGTTTTGCTTCTGTAGTCGTGTACTTTTCCGATGTCAGTTTTCGCTATTAATTATGATACATCCTGCACATGGTGGTCAGAAACAGGCTGAAAAGATTGTAAGAGTGCTGTAGGATAGGTTGTGCTAAGAAACAATCGTTAAGAAAAAAATTCGACACGTTGCGCCGTTCCCAAGTTCATTAGCATTGAGGTCAATCAATCACGTCGTTGCGCGCGCAGATTCAAGCGACCCGACAGATACAATAAAATGGTGTCAGTTGTTCTCACAGCGTAGATGATAACGTACGAGACTGCTCAGCCTTTGCCTCGGGTTACATTCTTAGTACCATCCAATGTCCAATTTTTGTATCGCTTTCTCGTTCGGTTTTAGGAAACCAAAGGAACAACACGTTTGGCAACACCGTCTCTGGCGGGCATCTTGAATTTGCGCCCACAACGACCTGACCAGGTACCTTCAATGCTAATTAACTCAGAAACTGCGCGAGGTGTCGAATTTTTTTCTTAAGAATTATCTCTCAGCGCAAACTACCTTGCAACACCTTTACAAGTTCTTCTGACAGTTTCTGACCACCTGCATAAATGTATGTTTGCTTTTGCGTGTACGATGTCCATATTCAGGGCTATGACGGAAAAGATCATTCGAAGCGAGAAATTCCGGAAACGGTGGAATGCGTACCGTAAGAGCTATGATCAGTTCTTCATCTTCGATACTGGGGAACAAATCTCTTGTACTGCAGGCGCTGTGCTTTCTATATTTTGGGGGAATGTACTGTATGTTCCAGAATAGCTCTGGTGCGCATCATGGAATTTCAACGAAACATGATGCACATACGACTCAGTGATAGGAGATAATTACACTGCAGGAAGATCCCCTACTTGAGGAGGTAAGAAATTAGCGACATTTAGGCACGACTGTGTAACCATGGAGTCATTACAGGAAACATAGTACACATATGATTTACTATGTAGAAAAATCTAACGTTAGGGCAAGATACCGCTAGCACATCTCTGAACGTTAACGGCTGTAAATAGAAGGTGACACGTACAAATAACAGAAAATGAACACTATTCGTGGTCGCAACGCTGTTTGGTGAGAGTTTTCTGTTGTCCATGAGCAATGTCCTTTAAAGATGTGGTGATGAAGTTTTCAAAGGCGACTTTCTGAATGCAAAGAATACTGAAATTTTTCTCGATGTTGCCTTCTGTGTTACTTTTCTCAAGCCCAGCCGGTGCGCGTGACAGCGCGTCCGCAACAATGTTCTCCTTGCCGGGAATGTAGACTATTGTGAAGCGGAATTCTTGCAGAAACAATGCCCAACGTTTTAACCTGTCATGATTTAATTTTGAAGGCATAAGAAATTGTAATGCACGATGATCACTGTATACTTTTACGTGCTTACCAGAAAGAAAGAAACGGAATTTGTTAAATGCCCAAACGATAGCTAAAGCTTCTAATTCAGTAACGGAATAATTATTTTCAGATTTTGTTAGCACTTGGCTAGCAAAAGCAATTGTTTTCTGAACAGTAATGTCATTTTCTATGGCTTCTTGAAATAAATGGGCACCAAGACCGACTTTAGAAGAATCCGTGCTAAGGCAGAAATCTTGTGAAAGATCTGGATGAGCAAGTATTGGCGCGTGAAGTAACCCTTCTTTCAAAGAATTGAATTCCAACTGTGCTTGTTCGTCCCAGTTCCAAATAGTATTTTTTCCAGTGAGAGAACAAAGTTTTGGTGTAACTAGAATTTGCATATTCCGAAAACGACGGTAAAAATTTACGAGACCTAGAAAACTGCGGACTTGTTTTTTTGTGGATGGAACTGGAATGGCTCTTATTGCTTCTAACTTTTCAGGATCCGGCTGAATGCCTTCAGAAGAAATAATATGTCCCAAAAACTTCACCTTTGTCCTACCGAATTCAGATTTTTCCAAGTTAACTGTAATGCCAGATTCTGCAAAAATACGTAACAAACTGTTGAGGATGCGATTGTGTCGTTCTCATGAGGCTTCTGCTATCAGAATATCGTCCACATATAAGGTGATGTCACGTTTTAAGAATTCAGGTAATATGGAATTTAGCCCGCGAATGAATGCTGCCGAAGAAATGTTCAAACCAAAAGGAAGTTTCCGAAACTGATAAACGCCGAAACAAAGCAAAGCTGTGTATTTTCCACATTCTGGATGAAGTTCGATCTGATAAAAGCTGGATCTGAGATCAATAGAAGACAACACTTTTACGCCATTAAAATTTTGAAGAAGTTCTTCCATCGTTTGCGGCCTGTCTGTTTCAGGAATGATGATAGTATTGATTTGTCTCGAATCTAAGACAAGTCTGATCGACCTATTTTTCTTCTCAACAACATGTAATGGATTGTTGTATGAGCTTACTGCAGGCTCAATAATGCCCTCGTCAAGCATAGATTGTATTTCTGTTCTAACACGGTCCCTATAATGTGCTGGAATTACATATGGTCTAACACAAAATTTAGTATGCTCACGAACACGAAATTGGTATTGAAATCCCTTGATTGTTCCTGTTTTTTGAGTAAAAACTGTGGAATGTGCTTGTAAAATCTCAAAAAGGTCCTGCCTATCAGTGTCATTACAATTCTCAATTGTTTGAATTTTATTCTGAATTAACTCAATTTCAAATATGCCGTCGATATCATCCCTGTCAGTACTTGCAGATTGATTGTTAGTGTCCAGTTCCGTAGAAAATTCCGAACTGTTGTCTAACAGAAGGTAAAGCCGATTAATTTCCTCGTCATGGTTTGAGAGCCAATCTTCAAATTTCAAAGCTATTGACTTACCTTCCTTCTCTAAACTTAGTTCAGCATCGTGAAAGTTTAAGATTGCTTTGTATTCATTCAAAAAGTCTACTCCCAATATAATTTCCGTCGACAATAATGGAACAATAAGAAAGTTCATAGAGAAGCTGAGGCTTTGACAAAAGAATTCTAAATTGGTTTGCTGGCGTACATCTACACTTTTTCCAAAGATTTCACCTTGTAATTTAATCTTACGTAACGGAAGTGTGGGGCAATCGTTCGATATGTTGCATTTTCTAAAAGCTGTTTCACTAATTACTGAAATGGGACTGCCAGAGTTAAGTAATGCCGTCAATTTTACGTCATTTACAGTAATGTGAATCACAGGATATGCAATGTTATGTTTTACGTCCCCCCTCATGAACCATGGACCTTGCCGTTGGTGGGGAGGCTTGCGTGCCTCAGCGATACAGATCGCCGTACCGTAGGTGCAACCACAACGGAGGGGTATCTGTTGAGAGGCCAGACAAACGTGTGGTTCCTGAAGAGGGGCAGCAGCCTTTTCAGTAGTTGCAAGGGCAACAGTCTGGATGATTGACTGATCTGGCCTTGTAACAATAACCAAAACGGCCTTGCTGTGTTGGTACTGCGAACGGCTGAAAGCAAGGGGAAACTACAGCCGTAATTTTTCCCGAGGGCATGCAGCTTTACTGTATGATTACATGATGATGGCGTCCTCTTGGGTAAAATATTCCGGAGGTAAAATAGTCCCCCATTCGGATCTCCGGGCGGGGACTACTCAAGAGGATGTCGTTATCAGGGGAAAGAAAACTGGCGTTCTACGGATCGGAGCGTGGAATGTCAGATCCCTTAATCGGGCAGGTAGGTTAGAAAATTTAAAAAGGGAAATGGATAGGTTGAAGTTAGATATAGTGGGAATTAGTGAAGTTCGGTGGCAGGAGGAACAAGACTTCTGGTCAGGTGACTACAGGGTTATAAACACAAAATCAAATAGGGGTAATGCAGGAGTAGGTTTAATAATGAATAGGAAAATAGGAATGCGGGTAAGCTACTACAAACAGCATAGTGAACGCATTATTGTGGCCAAGATAGATACGAAGCCCACACCTACTACAGTAGGACAAGTTTATATGCCAACTAGCTCTGCAGATGACGAAGAAATTGAAGAAATGTATGATGAAATAAAAGAAATTATTCAGATTGTGAAGGGAGACGAAAATTTAATAGTCATGGGTGACTGGAATTCGAGTGTAGGAAAAGGGAGAGAAGGAAACATAGTAGGTGAATATGGATTGGGGGGAAGAAATGAAAGAGGAAGCCGCCTTGTAGAATTTTGTACAGAGCATAACTTAATCATAGCTAACACTTGGTTCAAGAATCATGAAAGAAGGTTATATAACTGGAAGAATCCTGGAGATACTAAAAGGTATCAGATAGATTACATAATGGTAAGACAGAGATTTAGGAACCAGGTTTTAAATTGTAAGACATTTCCAGAGCAGATGTGGATTCTGACCACAATCTATTGGTTATGAAATGCAGATTGAAACTGAAGAAACTGCAAAAAGGCGGCAATTTAAGGAGATGGGACTTGGATAAACTGAAAGAACCAGAGGTTGTAGAGAGTTTCAGGGAGAGCATAAGGGAACAATTGACAGGAATGGGGGAAATAAATAAAGTAGAAGAAGAATGGGTAGCTTTGAGGGATGAAGTAGTGAAGGCAGCAGAGGATCAAGTAGGTAAAAAGACGAGGGCTAATAGAAATCCTTGGGTAACAGAAGAAATATTGAATTTAATTGATGAAAGGAGAAAATATAAAAATGCAGTAAGTGAAACAGGCAAAAAGGAATACAAACGTCTCAAAAATGATATCGACAGGAAGTGCAAAATAGCTAAGCAGGGATGGCTAGAGGACAAATGTAAGGATGTAGAGGCCTATCTCACTAGGGGTAAGATAGATACCGCCTACAGGAAAATTAAAGAGACCTTTGGAGATAAGAGAACGACTTGTATGAATATCAAGAGCTCAGATGGAAACCCAGTTCTAAGCAAAGAAGGGAAAGCAGAAAGGTGGAAGGAGTATATAGAGGGTCTATACAAGGGCGATGTACTTGAGGACAATATTATGGAAATGGAAAAGGATGTAGATGAATATGAAATGGGAGATATGATACTGCGTGAAGAGTTTGACAGAGCACTGAAAGACCTGAGTCGAAACAAGGTCCCCGGAGTAGACAATATTCCATTGGAACTACTGACGGCCGTGGGAGAGCCAGTCCTGACAAAACTCTACCATCTGGTGAGCAAGATGTATGAAACAGGCGAAATACCCTCAGACTTCAAGAAGAATATAATAATTCCAATCCCAAAGAAAGCAGGTGTTGACAGATGTGAAAATTACCGAACTATCAGCTTAATAAGTCACAGCTGCAAAATACTAACACGAATTCTTTACAGACGAATGGAAAAACTAGTAGAAGCCAACCTCGGGGAAGATCAGTTTGGATTCCGTAGAAACACTGGAACACGTGAGGCAATACTGACCTTACGACTTATCTTAGAAGAAAGATTAAGGAAAGGGAAACCTACGTTTCTAGCATTTGTAGACTTAGAGAAAGCTTTTGACAATGCTGACTGGAATACTCTCTTTCAAATTCTAAAGGTGGCAGGGGTAAAATACAGGGAGCGAAAGGCTATTTACAATTTGTACAGAAACCAGATGGCAGTTATCAGAGTCGAGGGACATGAAAGGGAAGCAGTGGTTGGGAAGGGAGTAAGACAGGGTTGTAGCCTGTCCCCGATGTTGTTCAATCTGTATATTGAGCAAGCAGTAAAGGAAACAAAAGAAAAATTCGGAGTGGGTATTAAAATTCATGGAGAAGAAATAAAAACTTTGAGGTTCGCCGATGACATTGTAATTCTGTCAGAGACAGCAAAGGACTTGGAAGAGCAGTTGAATGGGTTGGTGGAATGGACAGTGTCTTGAAAGGAGGATATAAGATGAACATCAACAAAAGCAAAACAAGGATAATGGAATGTAGTCTAATTAAGTCGGGTGATGCTGAGGGAATTAGATTAGGAAATGAGGCACTTAAAGTAGTAAAGGAGTTTTGCTATTTGGGGAGCAAAATAACTGATGATGGTCGAAGTAGAGAGGATATAAAATGTAGGCTGGCAATGGCGAGGAAAACGTTTCTGAAGAAGAGAAATTTGTTAACATCCAGTATTGATTTAAGTGTCAGGAAGTCATTTCTGAAAGTATTCGTATGGAGTGTAGCCATGTATGGAAGTGAAACATGGACGATAAATAGTTTGGACAAGAAGAGAATAGAAGCTTTCGAAATGTGGTGCTACAGAAGAATGCTGAAGATTAGATGGGTAGATCACATAACTAATGAGGAAGTATTGAATAGGATTGGGGAGAAGAGAAGTTTGTGGCACAACTTGACCAGAAGAAGGGATCGGTTGGTAGGACATGTTCTGAGGCATCAAGGGATCACCAATTTAGTATTGGAGGGCAGCGTGGAGGGTAAAAATCGTAAGGGGAGACCAAGAGATGAATACACTAAGCAGATTCAGAAGGATGTAGGTTGCAGTAAGTACTGGGAGATGAAAAAGCTTGCACAGGATAGAGTAGCATGGAGAGCTGCATCAAACCAGTCTCTGGACTGAAGACCACAACAACAACAACAACAACATGTTTTACGTCATGTTCCTGGAGTAAGATGTCCCTAATGTCTTCCATTTTTACGTAATTACTAGCTACGGCAGTTGCGTCGTTAGTGTCATACGTACGTTTTGTGGCTGCCAGAGGTATGAGTCATTGCCTATTGTCTCTTTATTGGCGCGCGTCGGTATTGGGGTTTGGAGACCTAACTTCTACAAATTCACCTTGCCAAGAGGGCCCTCCCCTGTTTAAATCCCGCCAGTTCTGATGCAATTCAGGTCTGTCGTTACGATCACATCGTCTGTCGTCATGTCGGTAGTTCCTGTAGTTTCTTTCTTGTCGGTTAAGTGGTGGAGAATTTCTCCCTGAATCGTAACTGCGCGCTGGACCGTTGCGTCTAAAGTTTTTCTTTCTCCCGTAGTAATAATTGTTTTGGTTCCCATATTGTCTGTTTCTCTGATTGTGTCTGTGATAGTCATTACTGCGGAGAGGTGATCTTTCCCTGTAATTATTACTACTCTGCCAACGGTTGTCATACGGGTGGTGTCTGTTTTGGTCACGATTTGTGTTGTGAGAATAGCCTTGTCGCGTCCAGTTATTATTTCTGTCATCGCGGAATTGTGACGGATGTGACCTGTAATTGTTGTGTTCCTGTTTCCGCGTTCCGCGATTGTTAGTGTCAATTTCCAGTTCTTGTAAGAGCCCCTGAAAAGCTTCAATGTCGTCTTTGCAACGTCCTGCCAAAATAATATGCCGTAAATGTTCAGGTAATTTGATTAAGCAAATGCGGATGAGTTCTGAGGGGCTGTATGGGTTTGACAGGTACTGATTCTTGGGCAACATGTCTTCAAAATATTTCACAAGACTGGAAAATTCAGATTGTTCGAAATGTTTCATCATTATGATGCCATGTTTTACTCGGTCTTGTGTGGCTTGAGACCAATATGCTGAGAGGAAGGCATGGTAAAATACTCCTTCACTGTGGCAATCGTGAATGACCGATCGTATTCTTACAGCTGGTTCATTCTCTAAATAGCCACACATAAATTCTAATCTGTGTTCTAATGACCAGTTGGGAGGAAAACAATGAGAGAATTGATGGAGCCACGCTTGTGGATGAATGTCGTTGGCAGAATTCTTAAACGTTTTGAATTTACGTGTAGTAATGAACAGCTTATAGTCAAAATAATCATGTCGGCGAGTCGCATGTCGGTCATTGTTACGTCGTTTCGGCGGTTCCATCTCAAAATTCGGTGTACCTTGCCAATTTCTTTCATAATTTCCGAAGTGCCCTGTGTTATTATTTTGTGGCTGTTCCGTATTTCTATGTCCTTCTTCCCGTATTGGAGCGCGAGTGTCCTCTGAAATACGTAATTCTTGTATTACCTGTGTCAGCTGATCTTGTACTTCCCGGATTTCTCTTTGGTGTTGCGTATTAATTTGATTCAGATTTTATTTCAGTTTCCTAATTTGTTCGCACTCTTCTGTGTCATTAAAGACTACCGGTTTTGTGTCATTCAGATTATCATCTACCTTCGTAGATAAATTATTTAGCTGATCCGAAAGTTCAACTACTTTCTCTGATAATGAACTAATTTCCTCCATGTGTCTTTCTGAACCAATTTTCAGAGTATCTACTGTGTCCTTTAAGTTTTCTTGAGTTTTTGCAAGTTGCGTAACCGAATTGGTAGATGCAACTGAGTCAATTTTAGCTTGCAGGGTCTCATGATTTTGATGAACAATAGTTTGCAGTTCTTTTATGGCTGCTTCGTGATTCTGTAATGCATTTTCATGCCGCGAAAAAATAGGTTGAAAATGCTCACAAATTTGTGTTTTTATGTCATTACAGACTTTTTGACATTTCGATTCAATGTTATGTAACTCAGTAGTTAAATCTCCACGTGTTTGTTCAAGTGTGGTGTCTAACTTTTGAAGCTTTTGCTGTGTTTGTCTCTGATTTTGTTCCATTGTGTCTAACTTTTGAAGCTTTTGTCCCATTTGTTGCATTAATTGTAATAACAATGCACTGGTGTCTGAAACATGTTCCTCAGTGCTATTCGGCAATGCATTTGAACCGGCAATATTCGCAGTTTGAAAAGCAGAAAATGTGTCTTATTTGAGAAAAGGGTGAGGACGCAAAACCTGAATCTACAGTATTTGCGAGATTGTGTCCTGTCATTTCGGATTCCTGAGGCAAGCTGTCGATCGATAATGCTTCCCTGTTCACTAATTGTTTCACTGTCTACACCATTGTTTGCAGCCCGCTCCATTTCCCTATGTACGAGGTGCATTCAAGTTCTAAGGCCTCAGATTTTTTTTCTCCGGACTGGAAAGAGATAGACACATGTGCATTGCTTTAAAATGAGGCCACGTTCATTGTCAATACGTTCCAGAGATGGCAGCACCGTACGTCAGATGGAATTTTGCTGCCAGCGGCGAGAATGAGAACTGTTTTAAATACTTAAAATGGCGACGTTTTCCTTACTTGAACAGCGTGCAATCATTCGTTTTCTGAACTTGCGTGGTGTGAAACCAATTGAAATTCATCGACAGTTGAAGGAGACATGTGGTGATGGAGTTATGGATGTGTCAAAAGTGCGTTCGTGGGTGCGTCAGTTTAATGAAGGCAGAACATCGTGTGACAACAAACCGAAACAACCTTGGGCTCGCACAAGCCGGTCTGACGACACGATCGAGAAAGTGGAGAGAATTGTTTTGGGGGATCGCCGAATGACTGTTGAACAGATCGCCTCCAGAGTTGGCATTTCTGTGGGTTCTGTGCACACAATCCTGCATGACGACCTGAAAATGCGAAAAGTGTCATCCAGGTGGGTGCCACGAATGCTGACGGACGACCACATGGCTGCCTGTGTGGCATGTTGCCGAGCGATGTTGACGTGCAACGACAGCATGAATGGGACTTTCTTTTCGTCGGTTGTGACAATGGATGAGACGTGGATGCTATTTTTCAATCCAGAAACAAAGCGCCAGTCAGCTCAATGGAAGCACACAGATTCACCGCCACCAAAAAAAATTTCGGGTAACCGCCAGTGCTGAAAAAATGATGATGTCCATGTTCTGGGACAGAATCCCTACCCATTGCGTTCCAAAGGGCACTACGGTAACAGGTGCATCCTATGAAAATGTTTGCAAGAACAAATTCCTTCCTGCACTGCAACAAAAACGTCCGGGAAGGGTTGTGCGTGTGCTGTTTCACCAATACAACGCACCCGCACATCGAGCTAACGCTACGCAACAGTTTCTTCGTGATAACAACTTTGAAGTGATTCCTAACGCTCCCTGCTCACCTGACCTGGCTCCTAGTGACTTTTGGCTTTTTCCAACAATGAGAGACACTCTCCGTGGCCGCACATTCACCAGCCGTGCTGCTATTGCCTCAGCGATTTTCCAGTGGTCAAAACAGACTCCTAAAGAAGCCTTCGCCGCTGCCATGGAATCATGGCGTCAGCGTTGTGAAAAATGTGTACGTCTGCAGGGTGATTACGTCGAGAAGTAACGCCAGTTTCATCGATTTTGGGTGAGTAGTTAATTAGAAAAAAAATCGGAGGCCTTAGAACTTGAATGCACCTCGTACAATTACCAAATTACTACTTTGAACATTAGTTAATTCATTACTCGGTGGCGCTAACACACTGCTTTCGTCTTCACTGTCATTTCTCAGTTTACTTTGGAGCCTAGCATTACGTTTTTCACACGCCATTATTGTCACAATATTTCACACGATAACACAGAAAAACACAATTTGAAGCGCAACAATAAGAGAACACATTAACATAGCACTGAAAATAATATCTCGTTAATTGCAAGCGCAGCTGCGAAATACTTGGTGCAAATCTACATGCATGCCACAACTGTTTTACAGTACAACAATGAAAGGCTGCAACTACAAAGGAAATTCTCTCTACAATTACGCGCTAGCAATAAACAAAATCTACACTAATTTCACAAACTACAAGAAAAAATCAGAAGATTCCAGTGAGGTATCCTCGGCTAAGGGTCGACATATGAAACGTCCCCTTTGAACAATTATACATGACTGTGCTTAAACTGACACACAATATTTTTAGCGCAACGCAATCTGACTTTCAGAAATCCCTACAAAAGAATGGCCCTGACTAACATTAACCTATGCGTTTCACAAATCGCTTACCTCACAAAAATCTTGGTTACTCGAACTACTGCAATACAGCGAGCGCCACTACTGCCAGCTAAATAAAAGATTCAAACTACGGAAGGCACTAACTACTGATAGGCATAGTTAGCAAATGAAAGATTTTGATAGAGAACAAACAATGTATTTACCTTAATAGTGTTGAAAAATCATAATATACATAGCAGTTCATAATATCCAGTATTACAAATTTCAAGACTCCGCCATCTCTCTCCCCACATCCACCACTGCTGGCGGCTCACCTCCAACTGCGCAACGCTACGCGCTGTTCACGTCCAGCTGCCCAACACTACAATGGCAGACAACAATGGAAACTAGCCACAGACTGCACACAGCACAGCCAGTGATTTTCATACAGAGAGCGCTACGTGGCGGCGGCGTTACCAATATAAGAACCTAAACGGCCTACATATAAGAACCTAAACAGCCTACTTACAATATGAGTGTACAGTACGTCACCCACTGCCCTATCTGACTCCGTGGGTGGGGGGAGGGAACAGAGATCGTACAGTATAGATCATTAATTTGATGACGGTTCGGAGGTAGAGCAGAAGACAAAAGACGTAAGACGAGATGCGTAACAGTATCAGAACAGGAAATTTCCCAGAAATCTTCTTCTGAAATCTTGACAGGGTATTTTCCTGCCAGGTTAAGCACCCTGTCGTTTTGGCAGAATACAACGGCTTGTGAAGGTTTCACGTAGCTCAAACGGTGCTGACAAAACGTGTTGTTACTACGCAAGAGTTCAGTTTCGCTCGCCAATCTGACCTGCCCGGAATCCAGCACAAGGCAGAAATACGACCGTCCGGAGATGCATCTCACGTTATCTCCTCAGCGGCATTTCCGCCTACTCTCACACAGGACAGGAAGTTTACGATCTGGTGATCTGTAGAGTGCACCGGCCTCCGAACTGCAGTGTATCGTCGTGTTCTTGGATTCAGCGCTGTCACATAGGCCTTGCAGGCCGCAGCAAGTCTGTATACGACGCACACACACACACACACACACACACAAACAGAGAGAGAGAGAGAGAGAGAGAGAGAGAGAGAGAGAACCGCTATTCACCACATAATTTGCGCACGTAGCAGAGCATGCTGAGCATAACAGCCTCCACGTCTTACATAAATTCAGTCTGCTAATAGTACTAAGTGTGTTAGATGACGATCAATTGGCTTTAGGAAAGGTAAAGGCGCCAGAGAGGCAGTTCTGTCGTTGCGGCTGATAATGGGAGCAAGACTAAAAACAATCAAGACATGTTCATAGGATTCGTCGACCTGCAAAAAGCGTACGACATTGCAAAATGGTGCTAGATGTTCGAAATTTTGAGAAAAATAGGGGTAAGCCACAGGAAGGGGCGGGTAATATATAATATGTACAAGAACCAAGAAGGAATAATAAGAGAGGACGACCAAGAACGAAGTTCTCGGATTAAAAAAAGGTGTAAGACACGATTGTAGTCTTTCACCCATACTGTTCAATCTGCACATCGAAGAAGCAGTTTTGGAAATAAAAGAAAGGTTTCGGAGTGGAATTAAAATTTAAGATGAAAGGTTATCAATGATAGGATCCGCTGATGACATTGCTATCCTAAGTGAAAGTGAAGAAGAATTACATGATCTACTGAATGGAATGAACAACCTAATGAGTACAGAATATCAACTGACAGTAAATCGAAGAAAGACGAAAGTTTTGAGAAGTAGCATAAATGAGAACAGCGAGAAACTAAACATTAGGATTGATGGTCAGAAACTAGATAAAGTAACGAATTCTGCTACCTAAGCAGCAAAAATAACCAGCAAGGAGTCCATCAAAAGCAGAGTAGCACTGGCAAAAAGGGCATTATTGGAGAAGAGAAGTCTACTAGTATCAAACACAGGCCTTGATTTGAGGAAGAAATTTCTGAGAATGTACGTTTGAAGCACAGCACTGGTAGTGAAACATCGACTGTGAGGAAACCGGAATAGAAGTGAATCGAATCATTTGAGATCTGGTGCTTCGGACGAATGTTGAAAATTAGGTGGACTGATAAGGTGAGGAATGAGGAAGTTCTGCGCAGAGTCGGAGAGGGAAAGAGTGTGTGGGAAACACTGACAAAGAGACGGGAGATGAAGACAGGACCTGTTAAGACATCAGGGAATAACCTCCATGGTAGTAGAGGAAGCTGTAGAGGGCAAAAGCTGTAGAGGAAGACAAGAGATTAGAATACATCCAGCAAATAGTTGAGGACGTATGTTGCAAGTGCTAACCTGAAATGAAGAGGATGCCACAGGACAGGAACTTGTGGTTGGCCAAAACCAGTCACAACACTGATGACTAAAAAAAAAAATGGTACTACACTGTATCTCCTGCTTACAAACATCAATACTACACATTGTGGCGAACTTGCTATTGCGTGATCCTTTGTTATTCTAGTTTATAGATACGTAGTCCATAACCAGCCTACACGAACCTGGTTGCACTAAGCCCTTGTCATCGACGCAAGGCAAATGCAACAAGAGAGATGCTTTATATTAAATCTTCCAGTAAGAGCTACATCGATAGTTAATAAGCCCTGAAATATTTCAAATATCTGACTTCGTAAGATAACGATACAGAAAAATCGTCACTATTAGAATTGCTAAAATTTGTAACTCGCACTAATATGTAGCTATTCCAGGGAGTAAACGGACTGTCATTTTCACGAAAATATTTTCACGTGCAGTAAAAATAAACTAATCAATATTAAATTTCAATCCATCCAAGAAACTGATAAATTCGCTTCAGCAGATCATACTACCAGTGACTAGTCAAGAATTGCTTAAATCACACACAATATACTATCTGAAGAAGAATTACACGGATCTCTTGAGTGGAATTAACAGTCCGGTGAGAACAGAATATGGAATGAATATGAACTGGAACAAGATGAAAGTGGTGAGATGTGGGAGAAATGAGAGCAGTGAGAAACTTAAAATGGGGATCACAAAGTAGACCAAATTAAGGAACTCTGCTACCTTCAAAGTAAAATTACCCACGACGAACGAAGCAAAGAGTACATTGACAATAGACTAGCACGGGCAAAGGAGGTATTCCTGGCCGAGAGAAGTCTAAAAGTATCAAACACAGGCCTTAATTTGAGGAAGAAATTTCTGAGAACGTATGTTTGGAGCACATCACTGTACGGTAGCAAATCATGACCAGTGGGAAAACCGGAATAGAAGAGAATCGAAGCCTCTGAGGTGTAGTGCTTAGGAAGAATGTTGAAAATCAAGTGATCTGATATGGTAAACAATGCGAAGATTGTTTGCAGAATCGGCTAAGGAAGGAACATAGTGGAAAACACTGAAAACAAGAAGGGACAGGATGATAGGAAACGTGTTAAAGCATCAGTGAATAGACTCCATGGAACTGTAGAGGGTAAGAACTCTAAGGGATGAGAGTTATTTGAATACAAGTAACAAATAACACATAATGTAGAGTGCAACTGCTACTCTGGGATGAAGAGGTTAACGCACGGGAAAAATTCGTAGAGGGCCGCCTTAACCAATGTGAACACTAGTGGAAAAGACAAAATTTACTCACTTTCTCATTCAGCGATTACACCCTAATTTACTGACCATTGTTACTAATTTTAATTACAATCAAGATCATATCAAACAATCTGTCTTGGCGAGTACGTAATACTAGTATTCCTACAAGACTATGTACAATACTGTGATATTTCAACATTAAAATCATATTTCGTTCCTCATTAAGGGCAGTTAGGGGCTTCTTGGCAACCGCCCCATTACTGCATCTCTGCCGTGGACTCGTTACCAGTGTACGGTTACTGCCAGTCCATAGAACGCGTAAGGACAGCATAGCTAGAACATTTTGCATACATATAAGCATCTAAGAAATTCCCACATACCGGTAGCCCATTAATCTCTCAGCAGTATTTCACACGAAAATCCCTGTAATTAAGCCGCGTACTCACCAACAACATCAAACCTGACTTCTTTAGTCAGACACGGCGTCATGCAGTCAATAGACGCAGCTGAGAATGTGGGCTTCATTTTTATAGATTTCGGAAAGATGTTCAACACCCTACCAAATCGTCAACAGCTAACCAAGATACAAGACTAGCTCGAGGAATGTTTGACAGAAAAGACATAAGCGGTTTATTAGATAGGATCTGAAGGACTATATTGTTCAGTCACATTAATGTGACCACCTGTCAGAAGCCTGAATAACCAACTTCTGCAGCGCGGACGTGTGGTAAGAGACACAGTGGGATTCTGGAAGGTACCGACAGAGGATGTGGAGCCGTGCGGACTCCAGTGTCATGGTCAGCTGCACTGGGTTTCTCGATTGAGGATCCACGACGCGAACAGCCCGATCGAAGTGGTCCCTCAGATTCTCGACTGGGTTTCAGTCACGGGAATTTTATGGCCAGAGGAACTCGGTAATCTCATTCTGGTGCTGTTCGAACCACACACGTACACTACGAGCTGTGTGACATGTTGCATTGTCCTGCTGGTAGATGCTATGGCGCCGAAGAAAAACAAGTTGCATGTAGTGGTGGACATGGTCCCTAAAGATGGATGAATATTTGTGTTGATCCACTGTGTCATTAAGAATGACATCACCACTCAGGGGATGCCACGAAAACATTCCCCAGACCATACAGCTCCCTCCTCCGGCCTGGACCCCTTTGCTTTGAGACGTTTCAGGCGGTCCACACCAACAGCCATCTGTCTGATGGAGGATGAAACGTCATTCATATGAAAGGCGGCGCACGCAACGTACTCTGAACGGTCGCTGATGAGACGCTGTTGGCAACCACTTGATTCATATGGGAGGGCAGTTCCTTTACAGTTGGACATTAGCCAATACACTTTTCCGCGGTCGTTGTTCAAACATGTTGTGAGTGTGTGGGTTTTATTCTGTCAAGTTGCGCAATGGCTGAAAATGGCTCTGAGCACTACGGGACTTAACTTCTGAGGTCATCTGTCCCCTAGAACTTAGAACTACTTAAACCAAACTAACCTAAGGACATCGCACACATCCATGCCCGAAGCAGGATTCGAACGTGCGACCGTAGCGGTCGCGCGGTTCCAGACTGCAGCGCCTAGAACTTGCGCAATGGACTAATCCAACAAGTACCCTTTGCCTCCTGCAAGAAACGATTTCCACCTCACACTACTACAGAAGTCAGACAGATGCTCCTAATGTACCAACAAGAACTGCTTGAAAAACATTCAGCATCAAATATCTTCTGGAGTCGTCCGCTGTAAGGAAAAGACACAAAAATATTCTATATATTCTTATGTAACTAGTGGGATACTTGGGTACGGGAGTATTGCTAGTTAAGAAAAACATTAAACGAACGAAAAATATTATTTATTGCAAAAAATTCTGAGAAATCAAGTGAAACTTTTTCTTATAAAATAATAATAAATTCCCAAGTTCTTTTCGGAACAGTAGATTGCCTCTTATGGATTGGAATGCTATTATTTTTACAAATTATGGAAAGGTTCTTTTCTCCCTTTTCTTTAAGAATGTTATTTACTCGGCAGAATGCCTGAGAGCCGCGCCTACACAACTTGAATAACTTTTCTAGGTACGGTCAAGGCTGTGGAGTGTACTGTAATGGAGGACAGATGGGGCTCGCATACGCTGTAGCGCACAATACCGTGAGCTGCGACGACTGCTGCCTGTGTCGCTCGCTTCTGACAAATAAGGTAACTACCCCTTTCTATCTGGATTGACCTTCGCCAATCAAACTCTCCCTACGCCTTGATGAAGTCAAGGACTCCTCTCCGCCCCTAATCTAACTATTGGCGTGGTACACCGGTCAGATAACCAGTCCACCGCGATGCCACTCAATATTCGCTTGCAGGCGTTTAACTAGTACTCTGTCCGTGTTCACACCGCACAATAAGTGTGGCGGCCAACACTGTGAACAACGCTTAATCGCGAGCGACTCAATACAGAGTGTCACTCCGATTCGCTAACGACAGAGGTGGTCTCGCAGTGAAGTACTCAGGAGAGACTTCGTTCCTCGCTCTTTGCGTACACGTACGAGCGCACTCGCTCTCGTTACGTGTTTCCACTCCAAGAGCGGCAACGAAACGGCCCCTTTTTCTGGAAAAGTTGCAAGGGTATGTCATTCGCTGTCTTCCCTCACTCATCTGGCTGTTTGCGTCAGAAATATTCCGACAATCGGCGTTGCTCTTGTAAACAGGAGAACGACGTTTCGTTTGAGTAGACCAATGCGGAAATCTGTAGCATCTCCGTTAGGCGTATATTGTCCTCCTGTGAGAACACCGTAACTACGCAGTCGGTCCATGAAAAAATGCGTCTTCCGGGCGCTCCCACACAATGTAGCGGAATTTGCTTTAAGTCGAACACGGGGGTCGTTATCCCTTTGCTCCGGCAAAAGCTGTCTTCTCCCTGGGCGCTCGCTTTGGCTGAAGTAGGTATGTCGTCATGCACGATATACGTTAACTACAGCAGCAGATGAACAGTTTACAGATTCTTCAGTTTCGGAATTTTCTCCACCTTCGGCATGAAAGCCAATGAACAAGCCATTTTGGATGTCAGATAAATCGCTCCGTTTCCGCACTACGGCAACGACTGCACTGTTTCTTCCGCACCCAATCTAAACGCTTTATGCACCATTCACTGCGAGTAATGCCACCTGCCGTCTGTGAGTTGTTATTGCACGTTGACGCCGAATGTAGGTGGTGGTCACATTAATGTGACTGGACCGTGCATAAGACTGTTACCTGGTGATGCTGTTGTGTGCAGGAGAGTGCTGGACGATCATAGCGAATTCGAGAAAAATTTCAATAAAATTTCCACTTTGTGTAATCAATGACAGCTCTCGTTAAATATGGACAAATGAAAGGGAATACCCTAAACAAAGAGAAATAACCGTATAAGAAAGATTATTGGTGAATATTTTGGCCGCATCACGTTGTGTAAGAGGTAGTATTAAGGAGCGATGTAACATGAGACGATATCGTAAATTCAGTATTATGGAAGTTCAGTGAGAGATTCAGATTTATCGGAAGGGTTCTGGGTAGAAGAAATGCATCCCACTCAAAATAATAATGAGACAAATTTGAGAGTTTTGTTCCGGTGTTTTGAATCCTCTTTAAGTTGTCATGCCAACAGCAGTCGAAAGAATTCAGACACGCGCTTCTGGCTTCGTAACATGTCGATGTAGCCAGTACGAAAGTGTCAGTTCCGCACTGCTGGGAATGAACACAAAACGAACGTATGGAATATGAAACCAACTGTGTGACTGGACTGAACAGTTTCTGGCAAACAAACACAGCATGTCATTCTGAACGGAGAGAAGTACTCAGACATAAAAGTAATTTCAAGCGTGGCCCAGGGCAGTGTTAAAATGCTGTTACTTTTCACATCGTACATAAATGACTTAATAAATAACGTCAGAAGTTTGTTGAGCATTCTGTGGATGATGTCTGTAAACAACGTGACGCTACAAAGCTGTAGCGAAATGCAGGAAGACGCAGCGAGTGGCAATGGACGACATAAACCAATGTCACGCATTTCCGAAATTTGTGGTAATATCTTATGGGACCAAACTTCTGAGGTCATCGGTCCCTAAGCTTACAAACTATTTAACTTAAACTAATTTACGCTAAGGACAACACACGCGCCCACGCATGACGGAGGACTCGAACCTCCGACCGGGGGAGACGCGCGGAACGTGACAAGACGCCTGTATGATTATACAATTGCAGAACCGTCACTGGAATATACACTACTGGCCATTAAAATTACTACACTACGCCGATGACGTGCTACAGACGCGAAATTTAACCGACAGGAAGAAGATGCTGTGAAATGCAAATGATTAGCTTTTCAGAGCATTCACACAAGGTTGGCGCCGGTGGTGACACCTACAACGTGCTGACATAAGGAAAGTTTCTAACCGATTTCTCATACACAAACAGCAGTTGACCGGCGTTGCCTGGTGAAACGTTGTGATGCCTCGTGTCAGGAGGAGAAATGCGTACCATCACGTTTCCGACTTTGATAAAGAATGGATTGTAGCCTATCGCGATTGCGGTTTATCGTATCGCGACATTGCTGCCCGCGTTGGTAGAGATCCAATGACTGTTAGCAGGATATTGAATCGGTGGGTTCAGGAGGGTAATACGGAACGCCGTGCTGGATCCCAACGGCCTCGTATCACTAGCACTCGAGATAACAGGCATCTTATCCGCATGGCTGTAACGGATCGTGCAGCCACGTCTCGATCCCTGAGTCAACAGATGGGGACGTTTGCAAGACAACAACCATCTGCACGAACAGTTCGACGACGGTTGCAGCAGCATGGACTATCAGCTCGGAGACCATGGCTGCGGTTACCCTTGACGTGCATCACAGACAGGAGCGCCTACGATGGCCTACGAACCTGGGTGCACGAACGGCAAAATGTCATTTTTTCGGATGAATCCAGGTTCTGTTTACAGCATCATGATGGTCGCATTCGTGTTTGGCGACATCGCGGTGAACGCACATTGGAAGCGTGTATTCGTCATCGCCATACTGGCGTATCACCCGACGTGATGGTATGGGGTTCCATTGGTTACACGTTTCGGTCACCTCTTGTTCGCATTGGCGGCACTTTGAACAGTGGACGTTACACTTCAGTTGAAACTTCCGGACTGAGATGGAGTAGCCGGACGACCTCAGAAGATGTCTCCCGCAGATGGAGACGAAACGTCAAGTGGAAAATTTATACATCGACCACGGCCTCTCAGCCCGGTAGTTACAACTGAAGACAACACCGGCCGTGAAAGCCTACATTGTAAGAGTGGACGTTACATTTCAGATGTGTTACGACACGTGGCTCTACGCTTCATTCGATCCCTGCGAAATCCTACATTTCAGCAGGTTAATGCACGACCGCATGTTGCAGGTCCTGTACGGGCCTTTCTGGATACAGAAAATGTTCGACTGGTGCCCTGGCCAGCACATTCTCCAGGTCTCTCACCAATTGAAAACATCTGGTCCATGGTGGCCGAACAACTGGCTCGTCACAATACGCCAGTCACAACTCTAGATGAACTGTGATATCGTGTTGAAGCTGCATGGGCAGCTGTACCTGTACGCGCCATCCATGCTCTGTTTGACTCAATGCCCAGGCATATCAAGGCCGTTATTACGGCCAGAGGTGGTTGTTCTGGGAACCGATTTCTCAGGATCTATGCACCCAAATTGCGTGAAAATGTAATCACATATCAGTTCTAGTATAATATATTTGTCCAATGAATATCCGTTTATCATCTGCATTTCTTCTTGGTGTAGCAATTTTAATGGCCAGTAGCGTACATCTAGGAGAATGCTTACTGAACAATTTGAAATAGAACGACCACATGAAATTAATCGCGGGTAAGGTAAAAATTCATGGGCTACATTTCTTGAGAATTCTTTCCATCAACAAAGGAAGCAGCTTACAAAACAGTCTTCGATCAACAAATGAATATTCCTCGTCGTTATGGGATCCGTACCAGATATGACTAATAGAGAAAATACAAAAAATCCATAGAAGAACAGGACGTTACAAATGGTTCAAATGGCTCTGAGCACTATGGGACTTAACATCTAACGTCATCAGTCCCCTAGAACTTAGAACTACTTAAACCTAACTAACCTAAGGACAGCACACAACATCCAGTCATCACGAGGCAGAGAAACAGGACACGAGGGTAAAATTGAGAAAGTCGAGCCCACACAGACGTTTACCAGCAATCGTTCTTGCCGCCAATCATACGCTGGGCGAAGGGGGAAAAGACGGAAATGACACTGGTACTCAAAATACCCTCCACCAAACACCTTAAGGTGGCTTGCGGGCTGTAGACGTAGATACAGATGTGGAATCCTTGGGAGCAATACGATGTAGTTGTCGGAATACACTGCTGACTAAATTTAAAGAAATTGTATTTGTAGAAAATTATGCAACTATTGATCTGCCGCCATGGTGTCTCGCGCAGGGGTCATGAGAATAAAGCAGGTGAGATAACGTGCGCACACTGGCAGACAGTTATTTCTCCCTCGTAAAATGCGCGAAAGAAACAGGAACGAAAGCTTACAACATTGCAATGCAGTATAGATTGGCTTGCGGAGTTTATGCAAGAGTTCGACAAAATTATGCGAACACTGCGAGAAATGCTTGTTTGAACATAAATGTAGATGTTAGCCGCGTCTGTAGTTACGGTGACGTATTTGACGACGAACGACGCCTGTGCAGTGTCCTCAGTACTTCGCGATTGTCAGTCGTGGAGAGAACAGTTCAAATGGTTCAAATGGCTCTGGGCACAATGGGACTCAACTGCTGAGGTCATTAGTCCCCTAGAACTTAGAACTAGTAAAACCTAACTAACCTAAGGACATCACAAACATCCATGCCCGAGGCAGGATTCGAACCTGCGACCGTAGCGGTCTTGCGGTTCCAGACTGCAGCGCCTTTAACCGCACGGCCACTTCGGCCGGCCGGAGAGAACAGTGTTCTGTGTAGTTGTGAGTGCTTCGTGTCAGGTGTAAGTCAGTTCGATCGTGAGAAAAATGTTGGTGTTCTTATGGTGGGTGTCTCCGGTGTCGAGATTGCGAAAGCGCCTGGTATTTCAGGAGGCACCACATCCAAGATTTCTACCACATACAGGGAAAGCGGAAAAAAGTTATCCGTTAAGTCACAACGCAAACAAAAGCCTGTATTGAGCGATCGTGACAGACGGTCAGTGAAGAAGATTGTGACGAAAAATACGAGGACCACAGCCGCAAAAGTCACTGTGAACCCTACCAGCACCAAAATAACATGAAGTGAGGTTCATTACAGGGAACTGCAGAGCGAACTGGAATTCCAAAACCACTCATACGTGATCCTGGTGCCCAAAACAGGAAAACATTGTGCCGAAGCCCTAAAACCTGGACTATGCAGCTGTGGAAGAAAGTCACCTGATCGGACGAGTCTTGTTGCACACTGTTTCCAGTTTCTGTCCTAGTTTACGTCCAAAGAGTGAAACATGGAGGTGGCTTAGTGATTTTGGCAGCCATGTCGTGGTACTCCATGGGCCGTATGGATACTCTGCAGCGCCGCCTTACTGCCGAGGACTATGTGACGAGTTTCGCTGATCAGATCCATCCCAAGATCCGCCCCCAAGAGCGTAACGTTCCAAAGGATTGGAAAAGGGCACAGGTCATCTCCGTTTTCAAGAAGGGACGTCGAACAGATGAGCAGAACTATAGACCTATATCCCTGACGCCGATCAGTTGTAGAATTTTGGAACACGTATTACCTTCGAGTATAATGACTTTTCTGGAGACTAGAAATCTAATCTGTAGGAGTCAGCATGGGTTTCGAAAAAGACGATCGTGTGAAACCCAGCTCGCGCTATTCGTCCACGAGATTCAGATGGCCATAGACACGGGTTCCCAGGTAGATGCCGTGTTTCTTGACTTCCGCAAGGCGTTCGATACAGTTCCCCACAGTCGTTTAATGAACAAATTAAGAGCATATGGACTATCAGACCAATTGTGTGATTGGATTGAAGAGTTCCTACGTAACAGAACGCAGCATGGTCATTCTCAACGGAGAGAAGTCTTCCGAAGTAAGAGTGATTTCAGGTGTGCCGTAGGGGAGTGTCGTAGGACCGTTGCTATTCACAATATACATAAATGTGGATAACATCGGAAGTTCACTGAGGCTTTTTGCGGATGATGCTGTGGTATATCGAGAAGTTGTAACAATGGAAAATTGTACTGAAATGCTGGAGGATCTGCAGGGAAGTGACGCATGGTGCAGGGAATGGCAATTGAATCTTAATGTAGACAAGTGTAATGTGCTGCGAATACATAGAAAGAAAAATCCCGTATCATTTAGCTACAATATAGACGGTAAGCAATTGTAAGCAATTAATTCCATAAATTATCTGGGAGTAGGCATTAGGAGTGATTTAAAATGGAATGATTATATAAAGTTGATCGTCGGTAAAGCAGATGCCAGACAGATTCATTGGAAGAATCCTAAGGAAATGCAATCCGAAAACAAACGAAGTAGGTTACAGTACACTTGTTCGCCCATTTCTTGAATACTGCTCAGCAGTGTGGGATCCGTACCAGTTAGGGTTGATAGAAGAGATAGAGAAGATCCAACGGAAAGCAGTGCGCTTCGTTACAGGATCACTTAGTAATCGCGAAAGCGTTACGGAGATGATAGATAAACTCCAGTGGAAGACTTTGCAGGAGAGACGCTCAGTAGCTCGGTACGGGCTTTTGTTGAATTTTCGAGAACAAACCTTCACCGAGGAGTCAAGCAGTATATTTCTCCCTCCTACGTATATCTCGCGAAGAGACCATGAGGATAAAATCAGAGAGATTGGAGCCCACACAGAGGCATATTGACAATGCTTCTTTCCACGAACAATACGAGACTGGAATAGAAGGGAGAACCGATAGAGGTACTTAAGGTACCCTCCGCCACACACCGTTAGGTGGCTTGCGGAGTATGGATGTAGATGGTACAGTGTTTGTTTCCCAATAGTGACGCTGTTTTCCAAGACGAAAGGACCTCTGCTCACACAGCTCGCATCGCCCACAAACGGTTTCGTGAGCGCTATGATGAATTGTCGCATTTTTCCTGCCCACCACAGTCACCAGGTTTCAATATTATTGAGCCTTTGTGGTCTATTTTCTAGAGGAGAGTGCGAGATATCTATTGGCATTCATCATCGTTGCCATTATTTTGCAGGAAGAATGGTATAAGATTCCCTTGAAGAGCAAACAGTACCTAAATTCATCCATCCCAAGACGACTGGAAACTTTATTGAATACCATCAGTTTTTCTATACAGTATTAGGCATGATAACGTGTTGTGATTTCGGTGTTCTCATATTTTTCCACTCCCTGTATAAAGATATATATAAAAAATGTTCAAATGTGTGTGAAATCTTATGGGACTTAATTGCTAAGATCATCAGTCCCTAAGCTTACACAATACTTAAACTAAATTCTCCTAAGGACAAACACACACACCCATGCCCGAGGGAGGACTCTAATCTCCGCCGGGATCAGACGCACAGTTCATGACTGCAGCGCCTTGGACCGCTCGGCTAATCCCGCGCGGCTGTATAGATATAAATGCGGATATCTAAGAAGATTGCCGACAACCCATGTTGCGCTTCCCCTGGCACCCTGATCATACGCTTCGAGTGCACGGCAGGGATGTACATATATCCGACGATGACAAGAGAGAACTCACGAGCATTTACATGACGTATTTATGGAAACCATTGGAACGGCCTGAGAATCTTCGTTCTTCCAAATAAGATGCCACTGTCTTAACCACCGCGCCATCTTCTTCGGTTATGTTACGAACTGCGCCAGAGCAGCTCAAGGCTGACAAATGGAAAGGAAATTAGCCATAGCGCTGATTTAGGAAAGTTATGTCCAGAAATAAAGAAGGCCAAACTGGTTTTAGAAGCGCGTGCATGACGAATATGACTCCATTCTGTTCACCAGTGTGACACTTCGATCGGCATAAGTAGTGTCAGAATGTACTCTGGGACTAAAAGTGGACAGAGTAGTGGAAAAGAGCGTATACATGGTTTTAGATTGGGGTAAAGAAGGCGGGCTCTCTTCATTCGTGGCATGTAGAAAATTGAAACTTGTTTAAGAAAGAAAATGCTGAGATAATCATATACAGGTATTACTACTCAGGTGTGTAATTTTGTAAAATGAAGAACCCGCACAGTACTTGCTGAATCAACAATATTTCATTGCATTCACGACCGTGTTCGGAACACTTAAAGTGCCATCATCTGGTGTAAACTGTAAAAATGTAATTTTGAAAGTAGTGTGTTACAAGGCCAATGGCCTTGCCGCAGTGTCACACCGGTTCCCGTCAGATCACCGAAGCTAAGCACTGTCGGGATGGGCTATCACTTGGATGGGTGACCATCCAGTCTATCGAACGCTGTTGGCAAGCGGGGTGCACTCAGCCCTTGTGCAATCCCGTCTGAGGCCATCCTGATTTAGGTTTTCCGTGATTTCCCTAAATCGCTTCAGGCAAATGCCGGGATGGTTCCTCTGACAGGGCACGGCCGATTTCCTTCCCCATCCTTCCCTCACCCGAGCTTGCGTTCCGTCTCTAATTGACCTCGTTCTCGACGGGACGTTAAACACTAATCTCCTCCTCCTCCTCCTCAGCCCTTGTGAGGCAAACTGAGGAGTTACTTGATTGAGAAGTAGCGGCCCCGGTCTCGGAAACTGAGATACTGCCGAGAGAGCGGTGTGCTGACCACATGTCCCCTCCATATCCGCATCCAGTGACGCCTCTTAGCTGAGGATGACACGGCGGCCGGCCGGCGCCGTTTGGCATTAGTGACCTGTTCTGCAGGAGTTTAGTTTTAGTTAGCTTTACTGTATTACAAGACAATGGGAAAGGGTCCTCAAGTTTGGGATTATTCTAGGTCCCCTCCTTTTTACTCTTATGACACGAAGCTTTAGTTCCAAAACAATGGAGCGAGGAGGGCCACAGATGGTTAACTGATTTTATTTGTGACTAACGTCTTATATTTTATTTTAGAAATTTTAAATGTCTAGTTCCCTTTCCGACATTTTTTAAATAAATGAGGATCCCTTCCCATTGTCTTGAAACATAATATTTTCAATATTACAGTTTACTCCAGAAGATGGAATTTCAAGTGTTCCGAAACCGGTCATGTATGTAATGAATGACTGTTGATTCAGCAGCTCTTGTGCCGTTCCTGAATTTTACAAAATGGGCTCGCACCGTTGTGGCTGCCCCATGAGAGGAATTCTGTCATTTCTTAATTTGCCTGTCAGTAAGCAGCTGTTCAGTTAACACCACAAGCATTACCAAAGGACCTATTTTCAAGAAGCTGTCAGACGTTTGTGAAGGCTAACCTCATGAGAAACGCAATCAGCCGGACCAAAAGAAAGATTGTCATTTCATTTCCTGATCGATTTCACTATTGGTGAGTGTGGACTCAGGATACATAGACTCATAAGTCACTTCTCCTAATCAGGTGCTGAAAAGTGACGTAGAGCATGGGCTTACAGAGAAAGTACTGTGAAAGATTAATATGGGACAAAACTCCGAACGAGCCTTTGCATGATGGGATGTGCGGAAACACTTCGATGTGACTTTAAAAAGATAGGACACTGAATCAGATTTTTGCGTATAATTTTTTTAACTGCCCATTTACTCATCTTACTAGTGGAATGTCAATTAATAAAATACGAACGTAGGGACAACACAACGCCCCATTCACGAGCGAAGAAGATCTCCGATCCGGCCGGGAATCGAACCAGAGTGCGTATCAATCTGTCCGCAAGTCCGCAAATAAACTCTCAATAGCTTTACGAAACAAGAGAGAGAGAGAGAGAGAGAGAGAGAGAGAGAGAGAGAGAGAGAGGGAGGGATGTTTACACTACAGGACGATAAAGACGAGTTAGAAGATAGTCACTGCCTGTTGTTGACAGAGAAAAGGAAGAAAGGGATAAAGTTCCATAGATGTCAAGATCTCAAGAGACAGAACTTAGCTCTGATTGGACATGGATGCACAACATAATTGTTGCGGCTTGTAGAAGGAATCATCCGACTGTTCGCTACAAGAAATGTGCGAAAACACAGAGAAGCGTTAATGAGATGGCCGCAAGGGTACTTGAACCCTACTCCTGCTGAATAACAGTCTAGTGCTGCTGGAAGAGAAACTTTTTTAAGAAAAATTAAATTGATATTTAGTAACTGAACTACACAGTCTGCTTTTTGCTTTCACAGAACTTATAGTTGTCATACATTTCCTTCTTTCATTACGGTACGCTGTTCATACACATGCGTGGTCATTTCCGTACAGTCGTGGTACAACTTTGTTTAAACAATAACAGAGGGCAAAAATGAGAACAAACTGGAATCGCCTTCACAACGCATATGTTGACACGAATGTGGAGACAGAATAGCTGACGTCGGTTAAACAACTTATTTAAACTGGCCACGAGTTCGACTTCATACGAAAACATTGCATAAAAAAGGAGTACAATAACCATTAACGGAAAACAATACCATCAGACTAGATTTAAAAAGAAACTAACAGCGGAAATGCAAGCACAGCGTTTAGTGGAAAACATAAAAAAATATATCAACGCACCAAACCGACAGCGGTGATCTTCATGGACTGCAGCAACGAATATTACAACCTATATTGGGACAACCAGATAATGAAGATATCAGACTATGACCCAGGGCTGTTATACCAAAATACTAGATAATTTTCGAAATAACAGAACAATTGTATTCAGAGATGGGAAGAAATCAGAGACAAAGCAATACAAATTGGCAACCCACAAGGGTCAGTGCTGTAGCGTAACCTCTTAAACATATATATAAACGAAATTCCTCTGCGTCAAGCAGTAGAATTAGCACAATATACGAGTAAGATGGAATGTATACAAGCAGCACTGCCTAAATATTGACAAACAGCAGACGCAAGAGAATCTAACAGACTCGTGTAGAAAGTGACAAAACAGGGCAAAAACAAAAACTACCCATTCATGGGAATCATATTAGATCGTTAACTTTCTTGAAATCTCACATAACCAAAAACAGCACAGTAAATCAGTGTGAAATGCCTTGGAATCATATTAAACTGACAACTTTTGTTTAACATTCACATAACCGAAAAAAGTTGTATATGTTCACAGACAGTGCAAGCACCGACCTCCTTTTTTACTACTACCTAAAAAGGAAGAAATCCAAATTAAGATTGTACAGATTTACGGCGTTCCCAGGATTACTTTATCACATTACTTTAAGACAGCACAGTATGGAGCATAGCCTCAAAGACACAGTTAAACTGACTGCAACCCATCCAAAACAAAGTACTAAGATGGCAACTGAAAACAGTACCTTGGGGTAGAAAACCAGATATGAAAGAGGTCTAACGGATGGACACATTAAAAGCATCTTTTAATAAATTGGGTGAAAAGCTATGGTATAAAATTAATTTCCTAAGAAAAAATTCAATTTTAGACAGAATTTACACTACACGAAAAAACCCCCGGAATAAAGCGAAGATTACTTTGTGCATCCTAGAAGAATCATGAAGGAGTTTTAAGAAGGAATGAAATCTCAACAGAAGTAGGAAGTAGATCGAAATCAGATACTCCTAAAAATCTAAATACGGAGACAAAAAACTGCCGGTCCTGTCAAGTCAGTCGAACCAACAGTACAGTCGCAACAAAATGGTTCAAATGGCTCTGAGCGCAATGGGACTTAACATCTCAGGTCATGTCCCCTAGATCTTATAACTACATAAACCTAACTAACCTAAGGACATCACACACATCCATGTCCGAGGCAGGATTCGAACCTGCGACCGTAGCGGCCGCGCAGTTCCAGACTGAAGCGCCTAGAACCGCTCGGCCACACCGGCCGGCCAGTCGCAACACATTATAAGATCTATTTCATATGAGTTAACACACAAATGAATGTATCTAATATTATGTACACAGCAAATCTAATACAGTGAGTTGTTAACGGCACGAGAGGCGAATGTTAGGGAAGTGCTAATGTGGTACACAATTTTTAAATACTTTGTTTATATTGTGTGAACGTCAACATCTGTCGGAGGCACTGTAATCCGCGTTCTTGAAACATGCTCCTCTCCATTCCCCCGGAAGAGGCGTGGCTGCCTGAGCTCTAAATCGTGGTGACGGATTAGGACACACACCCTAATGGCTACTTCATACTCCGCATGCATACACAAATCGTCGACTTCTGTTTACGGGCAAGAGACGGACGTCTTCTTGCAATAGTTGCTACTGATTAATCGACAGATTCACTTAACTTCTATGTATACGCTTTGTAATATGCTATGTAGAGCAGGGCGAACGTCATCCCTTATATGTAGAACTCGCTAACTTCCCCGAACTATTCACACTGGTGGAGGCAAGACGGCTATTCTCATATCAGCATACGACCTGAAATTTCCGACACTCACTGCGATAGATAAACTAGAGGCAAATATCAGTTTATACTGATCTTGAAAACTAGTTCTAAAAATTTATGTAGGCATGTTTTGGCAGAGAGAACTTTCTTCTGACTACATGTACCGTAAAATTGAGTGAATGGAAACAATTGGGTGAACTTCCAAGAAAGTTCTATGCTATCGTGTCGGAAGACAAATGGGAATATCAGTGTAAGATTTGTTAATCTAGTAGTAAACCAGTATGACAGGGAAATTATTAATTTCGAAGTTGGTGACTGTCAATTGATGTTTTGTTCACCCAGTGGCTATAACAATCATCATATGTTGTGCTGAATTTTCTTACTTCGAATTTTCTTTACGGTACCACTCCAAATTCTGTTGTTTCAATTTTGGTACATAGCGAGCAAATTTAAAAACCCGTTTCATTTACGAAAAGTTCAGTTTTAAAATTTAGATTAATTTTACGCGTGTTGCGGCTAATCGAAAACGAAGGGTTGTGTTTTCGGAATTTGTGGAGTCAACAAATTTTACTTGGAAAACAGAATAAAAAACTACAATTCATCCAACATTTTTAACTTTTCTATTGAATACACCGATAAACCGATAAATTTTGTTTCTTACACTCCTAGCTCCAAAACAGGTCTTGACATGTTCCTGTTTACCTCGAATACCAATAAATAGAAAAAAAAGATTAATACCGCCATTTCATTCAGCACTTTCTGCGGGCTTGAATAGAAACACCTAATATTTATTATTCTATTTTAAACAAGCGTGAGCTAGGTCCCAAATCTAATTGCAAGTTTAAAGTTAGGCACAAGACCTATAATCTAATATAACTGATTTTCAAATTTCTGGTTAAAATCTATTCACCCCAGTGTAGGGTACCTAAATTCTCCGAACAGTGGTGATGAGTTACATTCACTAAAACAACTACAAAGAATGAATGGTACGGGAATATTATATTGTATGCTTCCATCTTTTTACAGCTGATAAATTTTCATAAACTCAGTTGTGGCGATCGCAAGGTGAACACCGAATTTATTGCGACATATCCAGTTGCTCCTTCATTATCATATCTATTTGCAGTGTTACCAGCAGATACCAGTGGGACTAAAATAAGTTGTGCATCAATAGCACAGATTTTGCTAACAAATAGCCATTGAAGAAATAATTGCAAATTCAAAGCACATCACACAGGCGAAGGACACACATATCAAAAATGACACCTGCGTACTGGAATGGTATTGAAACTAAGATCCTTCTCTCAGCGATTACTGATCAAACTGTTTCGGTGACTGTTAGGAATCATGTTGAAGGGGAGCATCAAACTGGCGCGAATGCAACAACTGTCTAAATTTTTGTTTTTAACTATATCGGATTTTTTTCTCGGCATAAACGCTTGCACATATCGTACTTACTAATGATTTTATTTTGCTATCTGTTTCCGTGGTTTCAATATTTTTGCTTGCTTCTCGGGTTAAAAACTTCAACGCTCCGCAATAATTTGGTAACTCTTCGCTGCGTAACATACTGCGTTTACAAAATGTGTTGCCAACCGGAAAAAAAAACATGACAAACGAAATTAGACCTAAAAACAGTGTGGCCTTTAAAATGAGCACTTGCACAATGAAATAATAGCCTTACTTTATATTCTGTTGCACTCGCACCGCAATCAACCGCAAATTTGACGCAAGTTTTCTGATAGCAAAAGTATTCAAAGCAATGATGCTCAGCGTAAATATAATAAGTAATGGGCAAGACAGAAACCGGTGCTGTCAGAGAGAGAAAAAAAAGAGAAGAATAGATTTGATTTCCATCTCTAACATTTGTCGGCTGTTAATGAAAAGAGGAAAGAAATCAGTTAAATATACGGAAATGCTTAAATTCTGGGTTGCTACGTAAATGAAATCATACTATTCCAAATTTTAAGAATTTTAACAATATCATCAACTCTTTGAAGACACATACTTCTACCTATTCATGACATTTCAAAGACAAGACTCCATACAGTGCTAAAATATTTCGTTGATTTCCATCATTCGTTGATAGATGTTTTCTGCATTTTTATAGTTCCTTTAATTAACTGCTTCTCTTACGTGTCCCTAAAGTTAAAAAGTAAAGCAGTGAGGCGGTGCGAAAATGCAGACAGTGTGTCTAGTCCGCTTCATCCATCCGCCATAGTGGACATCCGTACTGCATTTCATACGATGTGACTCACACACAGAAGCTAAATCATGCATGAATCACTTTAGTCTTCTTATTGCTATTCTACAGAAGGTCTGCAAAAGCGTATCGGCAGGTCAGCTTCTATCAGTAATACGATACGATACGTTGTTTTAAATAATAACTAGTGAATGCTGACTTCCCGATATACAACAGTCAAAGATCTTCTTGCTTTTGGCATGAAGAATCCGTCCCCAAGCTTTGTCCAAGTATTTTACGGTAAACTTTGCAGTTCATTCAAAAGCATCTTAAAAAAGTTTTTTCATTCAGACATCTGATATTCTGGAGTAAATGAGATACCATCACGAATATGTAAGACAACAGAATGCACTCTAGAGGATGGTGATAGTGAGTGAAGAACTAATCGTTTCTTTGACTAGTGTTAGTCTTGTTCCCACAATTCGATTTCGAAATTACTAAAATTTCATATCTGTTGTACCAAACGCGTGTCGCTTTACTGATTTCAGACATCGTCGATGGTACCATTTTTGTCTGATTTCCAATTATATCTTAAATAAACGTCTTCCTGAACATTTTCCGTGTATTCCTGCATTTGTCACTGATATTTGTGACATAATTTCGCATTGCATTTGAACCTTATGCCGCTGGCTTTTAGTTACGTTCTTCAAATGGCTCTGAGCAGTATGGGACTTAACATCTGAGGTCATCAGTCCCATAGAACTTAGAACTACTTAAACATAACTAACCTAAAGAAACCAGACACATCCATGCCCGAGGCAGGATTCAAACCTGCGCCCGTAGCGGTCACGCGGTTCCAGATTGAAGCGCCTAGAACCGCTAGGCCACACCGGCCGGCTTAGTTACGTTCTCCTGGCTAGAGGACACTTGCAGAAATAAGTGTAGCCAGGAGAAAGAAAACGAACATTAGTAGTGAAGCGGTTTTCGTATTTTACATTAACAAAACTTTGTGAAATTAGACGAGAAACATAACTCCCAAACGCAGGAATATCCGAAAAACTTGCAGGAAGACGACACTTCCAGTTGTAAGTGAATGTCGATGTAAATGCTGCCGCTGGCGGTATTTTAAATGTTTAAATCAATGAATGGAAATGCATATGGTAAAATACGAGTATATAAGAATTTCTGAATTGCGAAGACTGATTTTACAGAGGGGCCTAAGCATAATAATTAAAATCGCCGATGGATACTGCGGCCTCACAAATGAAGGAGCAAAGCGTTCGCTTCATGTAGCTATGTAGCCCCTATGCTGCTAAAGTGGCTCTTCGTAGTTAAGCAGGAAAACAGAGAGACTGAATTTAACTACTCACAACACACCCTCAAATTACATAATTCAGCATTTTTAAATAGTTCCCAATCACCATTTTAGGAGGGACAGTGAAATGCGTATTTTTGTTTGTCAGTTATTGCTACTGTGACAAATAAGACAGGCCTAACGAAAGCCACTTAAATAATAGCAGTTTGCAGTTAGAAGGCTCCCTAAAAGCTTTATAGATTGTATTTACCGATATTATTGCTCACAACATTCTAAAATGACACGTCGACGACCCGAAAAGAACGACGTTCACATATATAAATTCTGAAATGAGTATTCAATGTGTTCAGTTGTATGTCCGTAAACATTATCCTCTAAATTAAAAACCTATAACTAACTTCATCACGAAACACACACACACACACACACACACACACACACACACACAGACACAAAGCACACTTGTCTTATTAGGAAAGGAAAGAAATTTTTTTTTTTATTACCAATAGTATTACTTAGACTACAGAAGAAAAAAATGGTTCAAATGGCTCTGAGCACTATGGGACTTAACAGCTGTGGTCATCAGTCCCCTAGAACTTAGAACTACTTAAACCTAACTAACCTAAGGACATCACACACATCCATGCCCGAGGCAGGATTCGAACCTGCGACCGTAGAAGTCGCACGGTTCCGGACTGCGCGCCTAGAACCGCGAGACCACCGCGGCCTGCAGACTACAGAAGAAAATGAATAAACACACGACCAAAGACGGTAAGAGTGAGAGATGTGATACTTTCAAAGACAATAGCACGGCAGGGGTATATAAGATGGGTCTTTGCTTAATTTTGGCTGCTCTGTAGCTGGAGAGGCTCCTCTGCTGTTGTCCGCAGGGCTTTGTTTGCGGCGCGTCATGACGCGGCCGGAGAGAGTGCGCGCGGCGGAAGTCGGGGGCGTCGCCAGGACGACGACCGGCTCTTCCCGTTACGCTGCGGGTCACGGGTTCGATATTCGGCAAGTGGGACGTGGCGTGGCAGCCAAACTGCGGCACCCGTTTGTCTAACGGCCGCCGTCGTTAGCAGGGGGCTCGGCCGCCTCCTGGCGCATCTCGCGCCTCGATAGCTCCACAGACCGCCAGCCTACCAGTGCATTTCTAAAATCACTGTCTGAAGTTTACCCGTAAAACACGAGACAACTCTCTGTTTCGTCAGAGATAAAATTCTACGGCCTCGTCAAGTCTCGCGTATTGCAACGTACGGATTTACTCAGGGTTCCGTAATAGGACCGATAATTTTTTATGAAGTACACTGCCAGTCGCAAAAATTTCAATACAGTCAAATCTTAGTGCACCGATTAGCGATACAACGATAAACCCGGGTACAGCGACAGTTTTATATGGACTCTGCTGATTTCCTACACTGAAGCGACAAAGAAACTGGTGCAAGCATACGTATTCAAATATAGAGTTATGAAAACAGGCAGAATACGGCGCTGCGGTTTCGAACGCCTGACTTAGACAGCAAGTGTCTGGCGCAGTTGTTAGATCAGTTACTGCTGCTACAATGGCAGGTTATCAAGATTTAACAGAGTTTGAACGTTGTGTTACAGTCGGCGCACGAGCGATGGGACACAGTATCTGCCAGGTAGCGATGAAGTGAGGATTTTCCCGTACGACCATTTTACGAGCGTACCGTGAATATTATGAATCGCCGGCCGAAGTGGCCGTACGGTTAAAGGCGCTGCAGTCTGGAACCGCAAGACCGCTACGGTCGCAGGTTCGAATCCTGCCTCGGGCATTGATGTTTGTGATGTCCTTAGGTTAGTTAGGTTTTACTAGTTCTAAGTTCTAGGGGACCTCAGCAGTTGAGTCCCATAGTGCTCAGAGCCATTTGAACCAATATTATGAATCGGCTAAAACATCAAATCTCTGACATAGCTGCTGCCGGAAAAAGGTCCTGCAAGAACGGCACCATCGCCGACTAAAGATAATCGTTCAACGTGACAGAAATGTAACGCTTCCGCAAATTGCTGCAGATTTCAATGCTGGGCCATCAACAAGTATCAGCGTGCGAACCATTCAACGAAACATCATCGATATGGGCTTTCGGAGCCGAAGGCTCACTCGTGAAACCTTGATGACTGTATGACACAAAGCTTTTGCTTCGCCTGGTTCAAAATGGTTCACATAGCTCTAAGCACTATGGGAACTTAACTTCTGAGGTCATCAGTCCACTAGAACTTAGAACTACTTAAACCTAACTAACCTAAGGACATCACACACATCCATGCCTGAGGCAGGATTCGAACCTGCGACCGTAGCGGTCGCGCGGTTCCAGACTGTACCACCTAGAACCGCTCGGCCACCCCGACCGCTTCGCCTGCGTTCGTCAACACCTACAGTGGACTGTTAATGCCTATAAACATGATGCCTGGCCGAACGAATCTCGTTTCCAATTGTATCGAGCAGATGGACATGTACGGGTGTGGAGACAATCTCGTGAATCCGTGGACCCTGCATGTCAGCAGGGGACTGTTCAAGCTGGTGGAGGCTCTGTAATGGTATGGGGCGTGTGCAGTTGGAGTGATATGGGACCCGTGATACGTCTAGATACGAGTCTGACAGGTGACACATACGTGAGCATCCTGTTTGATAATCTGCATCCATTCATGTCCACTGTTGATTCCGACGTTATAATTGCTACAGAGTGGCTCCAGGAACACTCTTCTGAGTTTACACACTTCCGCTGGCCATCAGACTCCCCAGAAATGAACATTATTGAACATATAAAGTGCTGTTCAGAAGAGATCTCCGCCTCCTAGTACTCTTACGGATTTGTGGACAGCCATGCAGGATTCATGGTATCATTTCCCTCCAGCACTACTTGAAAAATTAGTCGAGTCCATGCCACATCGTGTTGCGGTACTTCTGCGTGCTCGCAGGTGCTCCACATGGTATTAGGCAGGTGTATCAGTTTTTCTGGCTCTTCAGTATATATTTACTATGTTAATTACCTCTGATTACAACGATGAAGCTATTTTAGCAACACCTTGTTATAACGAAGGCGAAGTTTCTGGAATCTTATTTTCTAACAATCTGACCATAATGGTACGTACTGTTTGTTAAACCTCTTGACCTTCAGCGATGCATTTTCAGAAGCTTCGCTACATACTGTGCTGATGGTAAGCAGGTAGCGAATAGCGTTTAGCCGCGGTAGAGCTGTATTAAATGGTTAACAGAAAGAGTCATAGAAATCAGGTGTTTGAGCCAGTATTAACTGTTTTAGTCTGTTCATTGTTGAGTTTGAGTTGCAGTCATAAGTACGGTGTTGGGCTCACACGAGTTTTATTTCCCCGATTTTGCTGCCTGTGTACGTAAATGCGCTTAAAACTTGACTACAACATTCGGACAACGACTGGAAGTGCGAATCCTACTCCTCTGATGGAATTAACAGGTCAGTTGGAAACTATTCAGCAAGTAGCACCTTCAATCCGCAGTGCGTCAGCGCAACAATTGGTTGCCTTATAGAAGATAAAGGGAATGTGTGCAAGGGCACTGTTAAGAAAAAAACAAAGGAAAATAACTGAATTCTTCTGTACACAAGAGAAGGATTCTCTAATAATAAGTGGAATGGACGAAACGTGTTTCATTATTTGTCTTTTAATGTTATTTCTCATCAGAAAAGTACTACAGTTCTGCTCTTAAAGGTATACTACAGCCGTCATTATTAAAAGAATCTCTTTAAAACAATATCATAACAATGCATTACGGTATCATTTAATGGCACCATGAATATTGTTCTATCGAGGTTTGGGTGTACCACGATACCAGTAATGAAATTTGTCTTACTCTGTGAGTATAGTATTATAGCATCATGTGGGAGGGATAAAGGGTGCGAAATGTACCCAGAGCTACCACCTCTAGCAGCAACAATGACTCTAAGCTGACTCAGCACCGAATCGAGCTGAGCTTCGCTTACGCTGCTTCAACTCGGCGCCGCAATACACCAACCGTAGTGGCTGGTGAATGGTGGCGTCACAGTCTGTCAGCAGCACATGACCGGATGTTCTGAATAGTTGAGAAATGTAGTCAACGTGCTGGTCACGAAAACGGTGGAACACGCTCTGCATGCGGCCAGTTTCATTTTCTGTATTATTACACTTTCCCCATTTGTCGATATTCAAAAATGGTTCAAATGGCTCTGAGCACTATGGGACTTAACATCTATGGTCATCAGTCCCCTAGAACTTAGAACTACTTAAACCTAACTAATATAAGGACATCACACAACACCCAGTCATCACGAGGCAGAGAAAATCCCTGACCCCGCCGGGAATAGAACCCGGGAACCCGGGCGCGGTAAGTGAGAACGCTACCGCACGACCACGAGCTGCGGACGTTGTCGATATCTCGTTTGCTACTGAAAGATTTACACTGCGACTTGTGTTTTTACCTAGTTCTTCCTCTTTGCCTTCACTATTTCCTTTCTTAAGATTACTGATTTATCTTCTATTATATTACCTTCATCCGTTTCATCCAGTTCTTGTCTAATGTTTCCTCTGAAATTCACAACTTATCCACCTCCCATTTCTTTAATTTCATCCTTTCAGAGATTTTTTTCAGTTCTGTGCTGCAGTCCACAACAAATGAATTACGGTCAGCGTTCGCATCTGCCCCTGACTGTTTTGCAGTTTAAAACATGGTTTCGAAGAATCTCTCTTGCTATTAACGGTCTGAAACCACCTCGTCTAAGCAGTTATTTCCCACGTACCTGATGGTTAGAATGAAAGTGCTGCTCCTCACCGATGTTCGGTGTGAGCTTTAAGTATCGTATGGCATCGAAACTTGGTCGATATGCTAATGCATTGATGGGGAACCGATTTACTCTGGAAAAAAATTTGCCACAAGTTTGGCCACCAAGTGGAAATCTGGCGCCGTGAAGAATCTCGTCGAGGTCTCCAGTGCTCATTCTGAAAAAATTATGTAAGGGGTGGTTAGTGATAAAATCAACACTATATCTTTCTCATTTGTTTCTCCTTTTCTGCCGATATATAATTCCTAAACCATTACATATGGAAACGTTTCTATATGTATTTCGTTCATTCCGAGCCCCAGATTTGCACCTGGTGGCCAAAACTGGAATGAATTTTTCCCAACATAAAACGGTTCCACATTAACGCATTAGAAAATCTACCAGGCTTTCTCTGCCATACGATAATTACAGCCCACACTAGACTTCTGGGTGTAGCTGCACTTTAAGTATAGACATATATTATAACCATATATTATAACTATAACTATAACCCTGCTTCATGATACTTAAAGCAAGTGTTAGTGATTATTAAATTGTGCTCTATGCTCCCCTTTCATTCCTTTCGCCCAGTCCATGTTGTCCTACCATTTTTCCTTTTGTTCTTTATTTAACTGTCGAATTCCAGTCACACTCACAAATCCTTAACTATCTAAATAATTTCCTCAACTCCATCATTAATTCTTTCAATCTCTTCTTCATCTGCGGAGCTGCCCGTTTGGTGGGGCTTCATGTCTATCTTCGCTATGATAATGCGTTCACTACGCTGTTCATACTATCTTGCCCGCATTCCTATTTTTTTTATTCATTGTTAGTCCTACTCCTGTGCTACTCCTGTTTTGTTTATATTGATTAACGTGAGTGCATCTGACCGCAAATCCTGTTTTTCCTCTCACAGAACTTCACTATTTCACATATACCTAATTTCAACCCAACCATTTATAAACAAACGGTTTTGGTTTTGGTCAATAGTGAGCTTTCATAACATATGGAAATATGATGCGGACCTGGAAGCTTATTCGGATAGCCGAAGTGACTAAACTGACCGTTCGCGACCAACGAGAAATCCGTCACAAACTTTCGTGTCACCAATAGGTAATACATTCCAACCTAATGCAGCTGTCAAAGATTCTGCAATTGCGAATAAATTTCATGAGCTATTCATTCATCTTTTTAAATTCTCTACTTTACCCACCTAGCTAAGAATACACAAAAAGGGTTTCAGTCTAAAAGGACGCAGGTCGAACACAGGAAGAACGGAGATACAGGAAGCCTCGGTATAACAGTTATTAAGTGTCGTAGCTGTGTTGGGAAAGTACCAGAGCTCCAAGCGCTAATAGAAAGCACTGATGATCAAATTGTTATACTCACTCAAAGCTGGATCAGTCAGGAGATGAGTGCAGCCAATTTTTTTGCGAAAACCTATGTCCCGAAAGGATAGGCTAAACACAGTGGGCGGTGGCGTGTTTGTTGCTATTAGAAGTAGTTTATCTTGTAGCGAAACTGAAGTAAATAGTTCCTGTGAGTTAGTATGTGCAGAGGTCATTCTTGGCAACCGGAATAAAAAAATTGGAGTAAAACAATTAGATCCTTTTACCGACCTCCCAACTCAGATGATATAATTCCTGAAAGGTTGAAAGAAAATTTAAGTTTAATTTCAAGCACATACCTGACTCATACAATTACAGTTGGCGCTGGCTTTAATTTTCCCTCGATATGTTGGTGAAATTACATATTTAAATCCGGAGGTACGCATATAACATCATCCGAGATTGTGCTAAACGCATTCTCTGAAAATTATTTCGAGCAGTTAGTTCATTGGCCCACGTGAATAGTAAACGGTTGTGAAAATACATTTGACCATTATGCAACAAGTAATCCTGAGCTAATAACGAGCATCAAAACGAATACAGGGATTAATGAACACATAGTTATTGTAGCGAGATTGAATATTGTAACCCTCAGATCCTCCAAATATAAACGAGAAATATACCTATACAAAAAAGTCGATAAAAATTCACTTGACACCTTCCTAGAGACCATCTCCACTCCTTCCAAATTAACAATGTTTAAGTGTAGACCAGATGTGGCATGAATACAAAGAAATAGTATCGACAGCAGTTGAGACATTTATACCAAACAAATTAACAAACGACTGAGCTGATCCTCCATGGTACACAAAATGTCAGAACATGCTGCAGAAACTGCGAAAAAAAAGCATGCCAAATTTAAACGATCGCAGAATCTCCAAGACTGGCGATCTTACACAGAAGCTCGAATTTTAGCGCGGAGATGTTTATAATTGTTTCCACAACGAAACTTGGTCTCGAAACATGGCAGAAAATCCAAAGAGATTCTGGTCGTATTGTAAAATGTGCTTGCGGCAAGACACAATCAACGCCTCCTCTGCACTATTGCAATGCAAATACTTTCTACGACAGTGCTACCAAAGCAAATTACTTAACACAGTCTTCCGAAACTCCTTCACCAAAGAAAACGGAGTAAATATTTCAGAATTCTAATCAAGAACAGCTGCCAATACTTAAAAGTAGAAATCCTCAGAGTCGTGAAGAAACTTAAATCGCTTTATAAAAACAAGTCTTCCGGCCAGACTGTATGCCAGTTACGTTCCTTTCAGAGTATGTTGATGCAATAGCACCATACTTAAATAACCGTACACAACCGCTCGCTCGACGAAAGATCGGTACCCAAAGACTGCAAAGTTGCGCATGTCACACCAAGAAAGCTAGTAGGCGTAATCCATTAAATTACAGGCCTACATCATTGACGTCGCTATGCAGCAGGATTTTGGAGTATAAATTGTGTGCGACAATTATAAAATTGCCTCGAAGAGAACGGTGTATTGACACATAGTCAACACGGATTTAAAAAACATCTTTATTGTGAAACACAACTAGCTCTTTACACACGAAGTGTTGAGTGGTATTTACAATGGATTTCAAATTGATTCCGTGTTTCTAGATTTCCAGAAGGCTTTTGACATTGTGCCACACAAGCTACTCAGAGTGAAATTGCGTGCTTATGGAACATCGTTTCAGTTACGTGGCTGGATTCGCAGTTTCATGTCAGAGAGGTCACAGTTCGTAGTAACTGACGGAAAGTCATCGAGTAAAACAGAAATGATCTGTGGCGTTCCCAAAGGTAGTGTTGCAGGCCCTCTGCGGTTCCTTATCTACCTAAATGATTTAGGAGGGAATCTCAGCAGCCGTCTTAGGTTGTTTGCAGATGGTGCTGTCGCTTATCGTCAGACGATCAAAACAAATTGCAAAATGATTTATAAAAGATATCTATATGGTGCTAGAATTGGCAATTGATCCTAGATAATGATCGGTTAAACTTCTATTACTTGATAAATCTGCGTATCCATGTAGATGTGGAAGGATTTAACATTCCACTCTCTGAACATTGAAACACAGATTTGTTTTATCTTATGACAACATCGCCCGTAGTAGACCTGACCCAGAGATCCGACTAGGGGGCTTTTTCAGCTCTAAATATTTTACACAAGAGACTGCTGTCATCTTTAAACCACGCAGGAGAGCTGCATGTCCTCAGGAAATTAAACGCCTATATTTTCGTCTTGTTTTCAGTTGTTTGCACCCCAACAACTTAGCAGCGCTATGGGCAGTGTCACAAGATCGGATCGGTTAATAATCTAGACCAGTGGTTCCCAACAGGTGGTCCGCGCACCCCCAGGGGTCCGCGAGCTATGCCAGAGGGGTCCGCAAGATGCCATTAGAATAAAAAATATATTAAATATATTTCGTATGACAACAGATTTTTTGTTTTGGCCGCTTCCTGCATGAGCAGAGCTTTAGCGAACGCTAACTTCTGCGTCTAGCGTCTTCCTAGAGCCAACTGACACTAGCACACACTATTTTTTTTAAGGAGTTTGTTGTACTGAACACCCAGATTTGATGACAAAGATTTTGAGCAGTAGTCAAAAACTTAACAATAACAATGATGGCTAAATTGAAAAACTTTTAAGCTCAATATTTTTTTCAGTAATGAATATATCAATGTTTTTTCTAAGTACCAACAATAGAAAACGTAGAAAAAGACTCTTAATTTGGTTTTTTTAAGTACTTGATACTGTGAAATGACAACGTACCAATCACGCTCGATGAGAGGGTCCTCGAGAAAATTTTGTTGGGAACCCCTGATCTAGAGCTTTCTCGCTGACGGTAGTGGAAAGGTTGCTCCCCTATTCAGGAACAACACGTCAGTGTGGCCTCTCGACACTCCTCCAATACGGTTGCTCCTATGGTACGTCTATTTGTATCGTTAAGGCAAGCAAGAACCTCAGAAACGCAGTGTCCATGGTTCGTGGGAACGAGGGTTAATGTGTCGTGCTTTAATTAATTGTTACCTCAAACTCATTTGGATTATCATAGAACATACGCCAGTCGATGGAATACTGTTACAAAATTTTTGTTTCGGTCAGCAGTGAACCGTCACGTCACTCGCCCTGTAGATACTACAGCATTCCCAAACGATGACATAAGAAATCAGATAATTTCATATGAAATGTTTCCACTCATCGCCAATCTTGTCTGTTGTTCAAAAAATTTTCAGTGACTGAATCCTTACAGCTGGATCAGACTACTGATTTCGTCTTCAGTAATTATTTGGCTTTTCTTCCTCTTCTAAAATCATTTTCCGCCGAGTAATACTCTGTCATCAGGAGGTTTCAATTTCATCAATATCTCTTAAATAAAGTTTTGTCTTGTTTTGGACACACTCAACGAAGCTGTAAAAAACAGACGAGGTGGAGGAAGTGCGAAATAGCGAAATATGATGGCCGTAAGACCATATACAAGTTTACTTACCCGAAACGACTCCTTCAGTGCAGTACGATAAAATAAACACAAATGACGGAATTGGATATTTGCACAGCTGTAATTCAAACACCACCAAAACTATAGTGGAAGTTTCTGTTCCTTTGACAATTGCTTCTAATATTTTTAGTTTATTATTGTTTTCCTTCATATGGGCGAAAGTAATCACAGCCGCAGGTAATTCCAGTTTATAAACGATATCGAGGACTTGAGCGCGAGCCTTGCGGATGGCTGTATTTTCCTCTATAAACCGTATTATATGATCTGCTAATATTACTTCTTAGGTCGAATAGTATTCGGAATGGGTCAAGAGTCAAATGGCTATATAACTCTTTACGCTCACAAATCTCGCTTACGCTGTTGTTATGCGTCATACACGAGATCCAGAATAGAAACGGTACATCCATTCACGTTCTTTTAATTTCCAAAACAATCTTTCTCGCACTTCAGGCAGACTTTCAGTCTACGTAACATTTTCAAATTACTCAAACTAAAAAGTTTTATAGGATGATCAAAACACAAAAACTCTGAAATTGTGCACTGAACACCTGTTTTTTAACGTTATACAGCGGCTAATCAAAGTACAGATTAAAATTTTTTGTTGCTAAATGGTACGTGTTCTCAGAGTTCATACACCCGGTAGAGCTAAACCAGGCCTCATATGAATAAACGAAAACTATTTGTCGATAGTGCTTCATTCAGAACTGAACACAACAGTTTTGTCAGAATGCCATAATACTTGAACAGCAGAAAATTTCTATAATAAAGATATAGGTTCATTTTGATAGCTTTCTCAGACGTTGATCTTTAAATTCCCCGTTGCGTCGTTATCTTGCGAAACTTTTCATCTGAGCGGTGGTTTGGGTCAGCGTTCGAGTCGAATTATGTTCAAGCGATGTTTTTATTGTTTCATTTACATTGTACGAACTCATTTCGGGGCTGTATTATTTTGACCGTCCTGCCAGTATAGCAGTCCACTTACTAATGTTTCCAATCTCTTCTGATTTGGTGGGGATCCTTAACACTTGAAGAATGTCCTGCTTAAATTTGTACGTGGCATTTTCTCAATACTAGCTCTACAAACCAACTATCGTTTAATCAAAACCATCCTTTAATCGAAACCTTTCTTCGTTCTAATTTCTGAGAAGATACTTTAAAAACAGCAGTGAGATAACAATCGTGATAAATCCCGCAGGTATTTTTGCTTTAATTTGAGCAATCGTGATAAATTCTGCAGGTATTTTTGATTTAATTAGAACAGAAAGTTAGAAATAAGGTAATAAAACGTTATGGATAGTGAGATATTCATCTGTTGGCTTTGAGGTAATACCTCTGCATATAACAGGCAGGAAAATGTTTGCGCATGTCTGCACCAAGTCTTGGACACCAAGTGGAAATGTCGAAGAACGCTCGAGTAAGTATAAGGAAAGTTCGAAAAGTTCCTTCATACAAATAATGAAAGTCACGCGAGCAGAATGAGAAATTAGGCCGAGTTGTACAAACTTTCCATGAGTTCACACAGTCATTAATAAGTTAATGTACGTAGAACTACGCAACGTTTCTTAACAGATTACAGTCATAAACATCAATGAGAGTCTAAATCTCGTCCTATAGCAAACTACAAGAGCTAAAGCCAAATACTGTAGCACTTCTCACATACAAATATATAACACAGAGATGTAATTATTTGTATTTTTATCTGTTTTAGTGCACGCTTTGGGCAAATATTAGCAGAAGCAGTAGAGGTAGGAGCAGATGTAGAAGTGATGCGTTTTCTTAACGAAAAATTGAGATCTATTCGCTCTTTAAAAAAGATACGTCGTTAAATTTTAGATAAAAAAAGAAGCAGCAGAATCCCGCGAGCCAGTGAGGAACGCTTCGCACATGGGTGCCAAGGCTAAAGATTCATTAGAGCTTAGGAGAGGATTTGTAGTTCCTCATTTGCATTTCTAACGACGGCTTTGTCGTACAGCTGACATGTAAGTGGATTCTCCCGATTCTACGCTCTGCATCGTCTCGCTGTCTCTCTCTTTCTTGGCGCGCACACACACACAGACACACACACACACACACACACACACACACACACACACACACACATGCGCATGCGGGCGCGCTCGAGTATGAGAGAGAGAGAGAGAGAGAGAGAGAGAGAGAGAGAGATGCGCATGAGCGCACGTACGTTTAATTAGGCTGCTACAGAGTCAGATCCTCTATTTTGCCTCTCCCATCTTGCAATTACAAACGTGAGAGACTCTCGTGAAATATTGCAAGCAACAAGTGCTTAAGATAAACAATAATTCAAAGGTTCAAATATAAACGGGGCACCAAAAACGGTATGCCGTCTGGTATATTAGTTTTAACGATTATATGTCGATACTGATGTGCGGTGGTGGTTGTTGGGATGTTTAAGGGGGACTAAACAGCGAAGGTCATCAGTTCCCCATTCCAAAAACAGGCGAGCCGAAAATGTGCGGAGCAGGTAAAAACCAAAGGGGGAATACTGACGTGCAGAGAAGGGAGAACTTACTGATTATAACGCAGATCAGTGGAACACGTTTCTCTTGACGGGACATCCACAACTGTTAATCATTGTTAATGGTAAAACCCCCTACAGCTATCAAAATTATTTATTTCTAAAAAGGAAATCACTACTTTGTTTCAGGTCGTACGTCCCATCTTCAGGTGAATCGCAAAATTTCACAATAGTAACAGCTATCTACATGGTTAAAATAATCAAAACTAAACAGAACCAACAGTAATTCTTACATCAGTAGAGCTGCTTATAGTCACCCAGTCCAAATAACCGTTCCAGTTCTCGATCGGAGTCAGTCAGCAGATGATGAGAAGCTAAACCCACATATACAGTCTCCGGTGGCGACCGTAATCTTGGCGTTTCAAAAAGTTAACAAAGAAATGAAACATTACGTCGCAGTTTACTGAATCTTTATGTCTAAGGATGCACGCTTAGTTACTGACGTATTGTGATTAAGGTTCAAATGGTTCAAATGGCTCCGAGCACTATGGGACTCAACTTCTGAGGTCATTAGTCCTCTAGAACTTCTTTATTCATCAAAACCAATGTTATACAATATAACCCACCACCTAAAATCATTAGTGGGTCGAAATTAGACACAATATTACATGTTAGCAGCATTTACTAAATCTTCTATATTCTACTATTATATTAGCCACAGGAAGTTAGTTCTATCTATCGATATGGTCTATGGGTATCTACATAATTTACGGTTAGTCAATCATGCTATCAACTCTAACGTACTTTACTGCTAACAACTACATCCTGCAGCGTTACAGGTGTGCCAGTACATAATATAAACCTACTATTTCATGGCCACGCCCACCGAGCTAATCCCAGTGGGCGTGCCCCTGGCTCCGGGCTGGTCTTACCGCAATCGCTGCAGGTCTAAAGAAAAGAATTTGCTACGGTCTACTTCTACAAAAAATAATAATAGTTTTTATCAGTCATAGTTGGTGTGCTATAGTCTCTAGTCGGTGTGGTCGCACCCTCCCCCTGGTCCTGGATGCGTCGGATCCCGATCGTCATTGACGGTCGGCCAGTACACACCCTGGCGGAACGGGATGGTGCGTGATGTCACATATTGGTTTCATATCTACTCGATCTCCCTTCTATATTCCCTTAGGACCTTGGCGGATACCTCGTTAGCCAGTTTATCGATGATGGTGAAAGTGGTAGGGTCTCTAATAAGGTGAAAGGTGTGTGTTAGGCAATGAGTTCCGTAAATTAGCTGTAACGTCGTCGAAAAGCGGACACTCTTAGACCACATGATCCGGTGTGCCCACTTCGGCACCACAGTCACGCGACGGCGTCGCTCTTTTCCCAAACCGGCATCGATATGCTGGGTACGGGCCATGCCCAGTGAGGAAGTGCAGCAGTCCCTTACTTGGCTGGAAATGTTTCATCCTTAATCTTTCCTGAACGTTTGGTAATAATCGGTGAGTCCTCCTTCCTGTTTCATCCCCATCCCAGATTTCCTGCCAAAGTTCTATTCCCCTTCTTTTAATTGTTATTTTGTCCCCCACTCTGACCCCCATGATATCCCTAGTTTTTTCAATTTTCCCCTTTTTGACCCAATACCATGCAGCCTGCTCCCTGATTTTTACATCAAGGGGGCACAGGCCCATGAGTATCAGTAATGCTCCCCCTGGTGATGTCCTATATGCCCCCCTAGAACTTAGAACTAGTTAAACCTAACTAACCTAAGGACATCACACACATCCGTGCCCGAGGCAGGATTCGAACCTTCGACCGTAGCAGTCGCGCGGTTCCGGACTGCAGCGCCTAGAACAGCGTGGCCACCGCGGTCGGCAAGCTCCGTCGAGTTTGAAGAATCAGGTGAAGTGTCACTGGGAGACCTGGGTTTTGACACAGTCGTATGGCGCGTTCGGATGGCTCAGTAAGTACAGACGTTGCCCATTAAACATGAACACGCGGTTCCGAGAAGTAGTCTACTACACACATTTCATTTCTCGGAATGTTTCATTGCAAACTACAGTGGACTGGACAGAATACTTAAAACCTTCAAAAGGTTCGGACAGCAAACACCTCTGCCATTAGAGGAAAAACAGGGAAAGGTGATGGTTTAGCGCCCCTTCGATGACGAGATCCTTAGAGCGCAGTTTCGGACTAGAGAAGGGTAGGGAAGGAAATCGGCTGCTTATATTTCAAAAGAGACACCAAGGCCTTTGTCTTTTGTCGATTTACAGAAGCCATGGTGAATCTGAAACTAAATAGCACGTCGGGGATACGAGACACGAGCCGTTCGAAGCAGATCCCTGTTACCTACCCACCAAGTCACCTCGGCCAGTCTGAATACGAGAACCGAATGATTCAAACGTGAGTAGCTATATCGCTCCGCCAGTATTCCGTGATGTTTACGTCACTGCTCCAGGTAACAGACGTAAATATTACAACCAGTGATTATTGGTTTTTCGTCTTAAGTTTAATGCACTTAATTAAAGAGTACTTTACACCAGACATTTTCGCTTTTCTTTACAAAGCATATTCTGTGGTCAATTTGGAAATATAGATACATTATATGTTTGTACATTTTGGTTTTACACATTAAAAAAAGTATTTCTTTATAAAGTTGGCGTGCAATATACTTATTGTGTTTCTGACTCTCGTTTTGTTGTTACTCGAGGCTGGGGTCGAAAGAAACTTAGTTGTACATTCACTCTTGGCAGTTTTTCGCCTTTTTTGAGACCACATTTTCGTACGCTGCATTTATGTTATTTATACTTCTCATCACTTCACATAACTTCTCAACCGTCATAGAGCTGCAGTTACATGAGTTCCGCACTCAGTAGTATTTATGTTTATTAATTTGTTTTTCCGTGCAGGTTGTAAGCGTCGCCAACCTTTGAATGCATTCTTTTTTGTATTTGTATTTGTGTGTGTGTGTGTGTGTGTGTGTGTGTGTGTGAGAGAGAGAGAGAGAGAGAGAGAGAGAGAGTTTGTGTGTAAGTGTGGTTTTGTGGGTGTGAATGAATGAATGAATGAATGAAAATTAGTGCAGATGTCTTATATGCTCAGCAGAGATGTGAGCGGATAGGGGACAGAGTAGTGGTTCGAATTTTGGAGGGGGGGGGCGGTGGAGGTGGGGGGGGGGGGATAGTGGTTATAGGGAAAGTAGCTGGGAGGAGATGGTAGAGGTGAATCTGAACTGACTGCAGGTGGTAAAGAATGGGCGACATATGTAGGAGTGTGGTGACAGACCCGGCATTGCCCGGCTGTTCATTCTCCCAATTTCGTGTCAGAAACGAAAGAGAAACAAGAACTGTGTTAGTAGCAAAATATCAAAAAAGTTCATTCGTGAAAACACCTTTAAATTATGAAACAGCTGTACAAAGAGATATGCATTATGTACAAATGTGTAAGTACAATGGCTCCATGTGTAAATATCGTCTCTATGGCAACGCCGCCTTTTCATTGCCCTAACAATGAGTATTGTTTTCGCAGTTGAGAGCTGTCCAATGTGCTGCCACGTGCAGGGATTTATTTCCTTAAGTTGATTCTACTGTAGAAATGTCTTAGTAATAAAGAATAAATGTGTTAAAACTTCATGTATGATGTGGAATTTTTTCACGCATCTCAGGGTTTATGACGTCACATCTCTTGAACTATGTATCGTGCAATGATATATTTGAGTAGATACATTCAGTGGCATATGTGGATACTGTCTGCGGATTGCGTTGCGAACAGAGTTAGTAGCAAAGAAGTAATAAGTTTAAACGTCACGCATGCTGCGGCAGTTTTTGATGCACATCATTGTTTATGACGACCTATCTCCTGATCTATATGTCATACAATGATATTATTTTGTAGGTACATTCAGTGACATACGTGGAGGTAAGTGAATATTCTTTTCTCGATCTGTTGGGATTTATCAGTTGGACGTGGCCGTTGAAAGCTACTCTCCTGTTCCTAATCATGTCTGCATTTCTTTCAATAAGTGTATAAAGATCACTATTATGACGTCTTCTGCCTTATGTTGCTCTTTGACTGGTCCCAAAATTTTCCTTAATATTTCTCTTTCTGTGATTTCCAGTGCTTCCATCATCGCCTTCTTGGTGAGAGTGAAACACTGCCGCATAAAGTGCTTCTGCACGAATTGCTGTAGACTGTTGTGTAAGTTTAGTATTGATGTATATTTATTTCTTGCTGTATATGTCCTTAGTGATGCACTATGCTGTTTTCATTTGATTAATTCTTTCCGAAAAGGCTTCTTAATCCGAAATGTCTTGTCCAGTTACTTCTCGTAGATACCTGAACGCATAAGTTCTCTCAATTTTTCCATATTTACTTTTCAAATATTATCATTATCGTTATTACTATTCTTTCTTTTCACAGACGTTATGTCTGCTCAAAAATGGAAAGTGACGCGGACCTTGATCAAGCGTGACTTCCTTTTAACTGTACGGTATATGTTACATTGCGTTTAGGAACTTTCAGGCAATTGAACATGTATCAATAATTACAGATTTCTGTAGTTGTATATATAAGTTTAGATGTAGCTGTATTGCATTGATGTACTGGTGGATATTGTGTGGTATGACTCCTGTAGTTGATAGTATAATTGGTAGAATGTCAACTTTGTCCTGATGCCACATGTCCTTGACTTCCTAAGCCAGTTGGATGTATTTTTCAATTTTTTCTCCTGTTTTCTTCTGTATATTTGTTGTATCGGGTATTGGGTATGGATATTTCGATTAGTTGTGTTAATTTCTTCTTTTTATTGGTGAGTATTATGTCAGGTTTGTTATGTGGTGGTGTTTTATCTGTTATAATGGTTCTGTTCCAGTATAATTTGTATTCATCATTCTCCAGTACATTTTGTGGTGCATACTTGTATGTGGGAACGTTTTGTTTTATTAGTTTATGTTGTATTGCAAGTTGTTGATGTATTATTTTTGCTACATTGTCATGTCTTCTGGGGTATTCTGTATTTGCTAGTATTGTACATCCACTTGTGATGTGGTCTACTGTTTCTATTTGTTGTTTGCAAAGTTTGCATTTATCTGTTGTGGTATTGGGATCTATAATAATATGCTTGCTGTAATATCTGGTGTTTATTGTTTGATCCTGTATTGCAATCATGAATCCTTACTTTCTTCGTATCTGTTAATGTTATGTGATCTAAAGGGTTGTAGAAGTGATTATGAAATTGCAATGGTGTAGCCAATGTATTTATATGAGTGATTGCTTTGTGTATTTTGCTAGTTTCTGCTCGTTCTATAAAGAATTTTCTTAAATTGTCTACCTGTCCATGATGTAGGTTTCTTATGTCAATAAATCCCCTTCCTCCTTCCTTTCTGCTTAATGTGAATCTTTCTGTTGCTGAATGTATGTGATGTATTCTATATTTGTGGCATTGTGATCGCGTAAGTGTATTGAGTGCTTCTAGGTCTGTGTTACTCCATTTCACTACTCCATATGAGTAGGTCAATATTGGTATAGCATAGGTATTTATAGCTTTTCTCTTTATCTTATTTCTTGCTGTCAGTTCTGTTTTCAGTATTTTTGTTAGTCATTGTCTGTATTTTTCTTTTAGATCTCCTTTAATATTTGTATTATCTATTCCTATTTTTTGTCTGTATCCTAGATATTTATAGGCATCTGTTTTTTCCATCGCTTCTATGCAGTCGCTGTGGTTATCCAATATGTAATCTTCTTGTTTAGTGTGTTTTGCCTTGACTATGCTATTTTTCTGACATTTGTCTGTTCCAAAAGTCATATTTATATCATTGCTGAATACTTCTGTTATCTTTAGTAATTGGTTGAGTTGTTGATTTGTTGCTGCCAGTAGTAGTTTTAGATCATCCACGTATAGCAAATGTGTGATTTTGTGTGGGTATGTTCCAGTAATATTGTATTCATAATTTGTATTATTTAGCATGTTGGATAGTGGGTTCAGAGAAAGGCAGAACCAGAAAGGACTTAATGAGTCTCCTTGGTATATTCCACGCTTAATCTGTATTGGCTGTGATGTGATATTATTTGAATTTGTTTGGATATTAAGTGTGGTTTTCCAATTTTTCATTACTACTTTTAGGAACTGTATCAATTTAGTATCTACTTTGTATATTTCCAATATTTGTAGTAACCATGAGTGGGGTACACTATCAAAAGCTTTTTGGTAATCAATGTATGCATAGTGTAGCGACCTTTGTTTAGTTTTAGCTTGATATGTCACCTCTGCATCTATTATCAGTTGCTCTTTACATCCTCGTGCTCCTTTGCAACAGCCTTTTTGTTCTTCATTTATTATTTTGTTCTGTGTTCTATGTGTCATTAATTTCTGTGTAATGACTGAAGTTAATATTTTGTATATTGTTGGTAGGCATGTTATGGGGCGATATTTAGCTGGGTTTGCTGTGTCTGCTTGATCTTTAGGTTTCAGATAAGTTATTCCATGTGTAAGTGTATCAGGGAATGTGTATGGGGGTGCAATGTAACTGTTAAATAATTTAGTTAGATGTGAATGTGTTGAGGTGAATTTCTTTAGCCAGAAATTTGCTATTTTATCTTTTCCAGGGGCTTTCCCATTGTGAGTAGAATTAATTGCTTGGGTGACTTCATGTTGCAAAATTATCACTTCAGGCATTTGTGGTATCATCTTGTATGTATCTGTTTATGATTGTATCCACTGTGCATGCCTGTTATGTTGTACCAGGTTTGACCATATGTTGCTCCAGAAGTGTTCCATGTCTGTAATGTTTGGTGGATTGTCTCTTAATGTGCATGTTATCTATTGTCTGGTAAAATTTCTTTTGGTTTGTGTTGAATGTTTGGTTTTGTTTCCTTCTACACTCCTGGAAATGGAAAAAAGAACACATTGACACCGGTGTGTCAGACCCACCATACTTGCTCCGGACACTGCGAGAGGGCTGTACAAGCAATGATCACACGCACGGCACAGCGGACACACCAGGAACCGCGGTGTTGGCCGTCGAATGGCGCTAGCTGCGCAGCATTTGTGCACCGCCGCCGTCAGTGTCAGCCAGTTTGCCGTGGCATACGAAGCTCCATCGCAGTCTTTAACACTGGTAGCATGCCGCGACAGCGTGGACGTGAACCGTATGTGCAGCTGACGGACTTTGAGCGAGGGCGTATAGTGGGCATGCGGGAGGCCGGGTGGACGTACCGCCGAATTGCTCAACACGTGGGGCGTGAGGTCTCCACAGTACATCGATGTTGTCGCCAGTGGTCGGCGGAAGGGGCACGTGCCCGTCGACCTGGGACCGGACCACAGCGAAGCACGGATGCACGCCAAGACCGTAGGATCCTACGCAGTGCCGTAGGGGACCGCACCGCCACTTCCCAGCAAATTAGGGACACTGTTGCTCCTGGGGTATCGGCGAGGACCATTCGCAACCGTCTCCATGAAGCTGGGCTACGGTCCCGCACACCGTTAGGCCGTCTTCCGCTCACGCCCCAACATCGTGCAGCCCGCCTCCAGTGGTGTCGCGACAGGCGTGAATGGAGGGACGAATGGAGACGTGTCGTCTTCAGCGATGAGAGTCGCTTCTGCCTTGGTGCCAATGATTGTCGTATGCGTGTTTGGCGCCGTGCAGGTGAGCGCCACAATCAGGACTGCATACGACCGAGGCACACAGGGCCAACACCCGGCATCATGGTGTGGGGAGCGATCTCCTACACTGGCCGTACACCACTGGTGATCGTCGAGGGGACACTGAATAGTGCACGGTACATCCAAACCGTCATCGAACCCATCGTTCTACCATTCCTAGACCGGCAAGGGAACTTGCTGTTCCAACAGGACATGCACGTCCGCATGTATCTCGTGCCACCCAACGTGCTCTAGAAGGTGTAAGTCAACTACCCTGGCCAGCAAGATCTCCGGATCTGTCCCCCATTGAGCATGTTTGGGACTGGATGAAGCGTCGTCTCACGCGGTCTGCACGTCCAGCACGAACGCTGGTCCAACTGAGGCGCCAGGTGGAAATGGCATGGCAAGCCGTTCCACAGGACTACATCCAGCATCTCTACGATCGTCTCCATGGGAGAATAGCAGCCTGCATTGCTGCGAAAGGTGGATATACACTGTACTAGTGCCGACATTGTGCATGCTCTGTTGCCTGTGTCTATGTGCCTGTGGTTCTGTCAGTGTGATCATGTGATGTATCTGACCCCAGGAATGTGTCAATAAAGTTTCCCCTTCCTGGGACAATGAATTCACGGTGTTCTTATTTCAATTTCCAGGAGTGTATTTTCACTTTTTTGTATCTTCTAAGTCGTTTGGCCAATGCTTGTAATTTCTGCTTCTTTTCATCTAATTGCTCTAACGCTTCTTGTTGTGAGATTTTACCTAACCTTTTTTCGTTTTTTTTCTGACGTTTCATTTCTTATAAATTGTGTTAGCTGTCCGATGTCTTTTCTCAGTTTTTATTCTGATCTGTAGCCCGTGTTGCCATGCTGGTTTTGTGAGTTTCTTCTGTGTGTTGGTTGGTTCTGATCTCTGCCGAGTGTGTATATTTAGTGTAGTGAGTGCTCCTATATAAACCAGTAGTTGTAACTCTTCCATAGTTGTGTTTTCATTTATTTTGTTGTGTATGATTGTGTTGATAGTTTTTATTGTTGTTTCGACTTGTGGGTTATTTGGCGGTCTATGCAAGAATGGTCTAATGTCTGTATTTGTGTCTTTGTATTCTATATATGTCAGCTGAAATTTTTCTTCTATATCTAACATGTGTGTCACTTCGTGTTCTATTTGTGCTTGCTCTGGTGGCTGTCTTAAGATTTCGTTTTCCTACATCTACATCTACATCTATACTCCGCGAGCCACCTTACGGTGTGTGGCGGAGGGTACTTATTGTACCACTATCTGATCCCCCCTTCCCTGTTCCATTCACGAATTGTGCGTGGAAAGAACGACTGCTTGTAAGTCTCCGTATTTGCTCTAATTTCTCGGATCTTTTCGTTGTGATCATTACGCGAGATATATGTGGGCGGTAGTAATATGTTGCCCATCTCTTCCCGGAATGTGCTCTCTCGTAATTTCGATAATAAACCTCTCCGTATTGCGTAACGTCTTTCTTGAAGTGTCCGCCACTGGAGCTTGTTCAGCATCTCCGTAACGCTCTCGCGCTGACTAAATGTCCCCATGACGAATCGCGCTGCTTTTCGCTGGATCATGTCTATCTCTTCTATTAATCCAACCTGGTAAGGGTCCCATACTGATGAGCAATACTCAAGAATCGGACGAACAAGCGTTTTGTAAGCTACTTCTTTCGTCGATGAGTCACATTTTCTTAGAATTCTTCCTATGAATCTCAACCTGGCGCCTGCTTTTCCCACTATTTGTTTTATGTGATCATTCCACTTCAGATCGCTCCGGATAGTAACTCCTAAGTATTTTACGGTCGTTACCGCTTCCAATGATTTACCACCTATGGCATAATCGTACTGGAATGGATTTCTGCCCCTATGTATGCGCATTATATTACATTTATCTACGTTTAGGGAAAGCTGCCAGCTGTCGCACCATGCATTAATCCTCTGCAGGTCCTCCTGGAGTACGTACGAGTCTTCTGATGTTGCTACTTTCTTGTAGACAACCGTGTCATCTGCAAATAGCCTCACGGAGCTACCGATGTTGTCAACTAAGTCATTTATGTATATTGTAAACAATAAAGGTCCTATCACGCTTCCCTGCGGTACTCCCGAAATTACCTCTACATCTGCAGATTTTGAACCGTTAAGAATGACATGTTGTGTTCTTTCTTCTAGGAAATCCTGAATCCAATCACAAACCTGGTCCGATATTCCGTAAGCTCGTATTTTTTTCACTAAACGTAAGTGCGGAACCGTATCAAATGCCTTCCTGAAGTCCAGGAATACGGCATCAATCTGCTCGCCAGTGTCTACGGCACTGTGAATTTCTTGGGCAAATAGGGCGAGCTGAGTTTCACATGATCTCTGTTTGCGGAATCCATGTTGGTTATGATGAAGGAGATTTGTATTATCTAAGAACGTCATAATACGAGAACACAAAACATGTTCCATTATTCTACAACAGATTGACGTAAGCGAAATAGGCCTATAATTATTCGCATCTGATTTATGACCCTTCTTGAAAATGGGAACGACCTGCGCTTTCTACCAGTCGCTAGGTACTTTACGTTCTTCCAGCGATCTACGATAAATTGCTGATAGAAAGGGGGCAAGTTCTTTAGCATAATCACTGTAGAATCTTAAGGGTATCTCGTCTGGTCCGGATGCTTTTCCGCTACTAAGTGATAGCAGTTGTTTTTCAATTCCGATATCGTTTATTTCAATATTTTCCATTTTGGCGTTCGTGCGACGGCTGAAGTCAGGGACCGTGTTACGATTTTCCGCAGTGAAACAGTTTCGGAACACTGAATTCAGTATTTCTGCCTTTCTTCGGTCGTCCTCTGTTTCGGTTCCATCGTGGTCAACGAGTGACTGAATAGGGGATTTAGATCCGCTTACCGATTTTACATATGACCAAAACTTTTTAGGGTTCTTGTTTAGATTGTTTGCCAATGTTTTATGTTCGAATTCTGACTGTTTAATTGATTCGTGTTGTTCTTTGTTTGTTTGCTCTGGGATGTTTGAGTCCATTACTGTATTTTCTTCTTCTTCTGATTCCACATTATTTTGTTCCAGTATTTGTTGTACTTGTTTGATGTTTTCTAATTCTGACTGGGGTATCCTGTTATTTTTGATTATTACACGGATCTGATCAGCTAGTCGTTGTTCTGTTAAAAATTTTAATTCTGGGTATCTGGTAATAAATGTTGTGTATACTTGTGATCTGTATCCAGTTGTGTTGGTTCCTAGGTTTGTTGCTTGGTAATAACAAAACATGAGGTGACGATTAACTTCATATGACCATCTCATCCTCTGTCTTTGTTTTCCTTCTAGGGTGGTTGCAGCAAGCATATCCTGCAAAACACCTCTGTTTGGATTTGAATCATTTTCCAGTTGGCTAGCAGTGTCGTTACCATTGTGGGCGGGCATAGGGTTCAAGTGTCGTCCCCAACCATGACGGCGCTTGTCCGAGGCTTCTTTAGTTCTGTCCTGAACCAACTAATCACACTAAAAGGGGGGCTAGCCCTATTAGTGGTTTGTTCTTTTCGTCGCCTTTTACGACTGGCAGAACATACCGGAGGCCTATTCTTTTCCCGGGTTTCCACGGGAATTATTATTATTATTATTATTATTATTTAATTCAGAGCTGAGTGATCAACGTAAATGGATGCCATGCGGACATTTCGGGTTCGATCCTTGGTAGGAGAACTGGTGCGGGGTGAACTCAACCTCGTGATGCTAACTGAGGATGTAACTGAACGACGAGCAGCGGCACAAGGGTCTGAAAAACAGGCAAAACGGCCACGAGAGCGGTGTGCCGATCACATGACCGCCCATACCGCATCCACAGGATATCGCAAAGCAGAGGATAAGGCAGTGGCCGATCGACATCGCTCAGGTCTTCAAGGACTGGACAAAGAGCTCTTTAATTTGGCATTGCCAGTATCCAGAAGCCAACAAAAGATAACCACTCTGAACTATATTTTCCGTAAATAGCGGCGTTGTCGTGGTAGTCCTACCTGGATATGACGATTTCTTAACCTGATAGCGTTACATTGTGATTTACAGTATTAGTTGGAGTCACAAGATTACATAAAGAATGTGGATGAACAAAAGTACTGTTGACCTCAATGAAAAGTAAAGATGCATTATGATAAGTGACGCAATGTGTTATCTTGTTACAACAGAAGTCGACTGTGCTGATGTGGAACTTTCTGCTAATTTACCGTGAACTGTTCAGATGTATTAAAACTGTTGTAAATCTGCAACCTGATAGACGCCAGCACGTAAAAATAAATAACAAAGCAACGTATTGGCAGAATTATATTTTCAAGTGTACTTCAGGAGCCAGCCGCTGAAAAGCAAATTAGTTATTTTGCTTCGAATGACCATTTCAGTTCCCTTCCGCATTATTAATCTTTCCAGGTGAGACACCCTGCGTATGGACACAGACGGCGTGCCTGGAATTCTCTGGAGCTCGCGCCCCGCCCGTATACGTCGAGTTACGGGGTCGGTCAGCGAGAATATTAGCACAACGCGATGTTGCAACGGAGCTGCAAGCTACAAGTAGTCAGTAGATAGCCATGTAAAGTCTCTCGCTTGTCAAGCACCGTTCTGGAGACTCAGGAGAAGAATATGGCCGTGGTTGAGCAACGAAGCTCTCAGCATGTTAGCCACGACTGCACGCGGCTGGATACGAACCCCGACCTGCGCGCTGAGCCGCGGGACGGTCGAGCTATCGACCTGGCCTTTCCCCCATCCCTTCAATAATACACAACGTCGGACCCTGCTGGGGCTCAGTGCACATTTGCCGTTTAAGCCGCGTTTTGTGTGCAGAAACTTGCAAAAAGTCAGTTTGAATTGGAGTACGTTTGCATTAAAAAAAAAAAGACAGGGAACTGAGAGAGGTTACAGAGTGAGGAAAAATTTAGGAGTTTTGCGTCACTGTCAGAAGTTTTGGCGCAATTAAGTTTCCCGCCCATGTCAAATAGAAACACAATATCTAAGAAAATTACAAGGTGCAGCAGAGAGGATAAGCTATTAGGAAACGGAATTGGTGTATTTTGCGCAATACATAAGAAATAAATCCAACGAGATATAAACTGAAGCTCTTTGCTAGAGGTCTGCGAAAGACTCAGCATCAAGGGTACCCACAGAAATATAAATGGGTCCTTTTGTCGATCCCCAGACTCACACCAGATTATTAGTTATACAGTCATCAATCGAGGACACTTTAATCATCCAACATCCATTTGTGAAAATTACTGCTTTTTAAGTGATGAGGTAGATGGTAAAAATTGCAGAGAAGTACGGAGATTGAAATACACACAATAGATAATTGAAGGCATTGGCTGAAAGCCATTCGCGGTGGACCACTTCAAGTCACCAGAAGACTGATGACAAATGAAATGGGCCAGAGCTGCAAAACAATACTAAGGGAATGCTTGCTCTTGAACAGGTAGTTTGAAAGTACCCAGGAGCCAACAGAAGATGTTGTTGTTGTTGTTGTTGTGATCTTCAGTCCTGAGACTGGTTTGATGCAGCTCTCCATGCTACTCTATCCTGTGCAAGCTTCTTCATCTCCCAGTACCTACTGCAGCCTACATCCTTCTGAATATGCTTAGTGTATTCATCTCTTGGTTTCCCTCTACGATTTTACCCTCCACGCTGCCCTCCAGTACTAAATTGGTGATCCCTTGATGCCTCAGAGCATGTCCTACCAACCGATCCCTTCTTCTAGTCAAGTTGTGCCACAAACTCCTCTTGTCCCCAATTCTCTTCAATACCTCATTAGTTATGTGATCTACCCATCTGATCTTCAGCATTCTTCTGTAGCACGACATTTCGAAAGCTTCTATTCTCTTCTTGTCCAAACTATTTATCGTCCATGTTTCACTTCCATACACGGCTACACTCCATACAAATGGTTTCAGAAACGACTTCCTGACACTTAAATCAATACTCGATGTTAACAAATTTCTCTTCTTCACAAATGCTTTCCTTGCCATTGCCAGTCTACATTTTATATCCTCTCTACTTCGACCATCATGTTACTTTGCTCCCCAAATAGCAAAACTCCTTTAATACTTTAAGTGTCTCATTTCCTAATCTAATTCCCTCAGCATCACCCGACAACAAAAGATAACCACTCTGAATTACATTTTCCAAAAATAGCGGCTTTGTAGTGGTAGTCCTACCTGGATATGAGTATTTCCTAACCTGAACAAGGAGGGTGTAACAGAGAGGATAAAGAAGATGAGGTCAGCCTTCTGCATGAGGAGAGAGATATACAATAAAAAGAATATATCCACAGAGGCAAAGATAAGCCACTACAAGGCAACGGTGAGAAATGCAGTATTATACGAGGTGCGGCTAGAAAAAAACCGGACTGATGCTGGAAAAAACATTTATTTACAATTATTTACAATTTCATGTTATCTCCTTCAATGTACTCTCCTCCTCGGTCTCTATACCGCTCCATACGAATTTTCCACTGTTCATAGCAATGCTGCAGATCATTTTCGGTAAGTCCATACATTACTTCCGTCGCTTTTTCTTTTACTGCTTCAACAGTCTCAAATCTAGTTCCTTTCAAAGCTGACTTGACTTTAGGGAAAAGAAAAAAGTCACAGGGGGCCAAATCAGGTGAGTAGGGTGGATGATCTAAGATGGGAATGTTGTGTTTTGCCAAAAACGTCTTAACTGACAACGCACTGTGAGCTGGGGCATTGTCTTGGTGAAGGATCCATGACTTTTTTCTCCACAAATCGTTCCGTTTTCTCCGTACTCGCTCACGTAGGGTAGCCAGGACGCTAATGAAGTAATGCTGATTCACTGTCCCTCTGGTACCCAATCAATGTGCACAATCCCTTTGATGTAAAAAAAAGAAAACAATCATCATTGCCTTGAATTTCGATTTTGACATTCGTGCTTTTTTTTATCGTGGAGAACCAGGAGTTTTCCAATGCATCGATTGGCGTTTAGTTTCGGGATCGTAAGTAAAAAACCACGATTCATCGCAAGTAATAACATTTTGTAAGAAGGTGGGATCACTTTCAATGTTTTCCAGGATGTCAGAACAAATCATTCTTCGGCGTTCCTTCTGTTCAATTGTGAGACACTTTGGAACCATTTTTGAACACACTTTGTTCATGTTGAAACTTTCATGAAGAACCTGTCTAACACTTTCCTTGTCAACTCCTGTTAACTCAGACACTGCTCTGATTGTTAAACGGCGATCTTGTCGAACAAGTTTACCGATTTTTTCAATGTTTGCATCAGTTTTTGCTGACAATGGTCTGCCAGTGCGAGTGTCATCACTGGTGTCTTCGCGGCCATCTTTAAATCGTTTAAACCACTCAAACACTTGTGTTCGCGATAAACAATCATCGCCGTACACTTGTTGTAACATTACAAACGTTTCACTTGCAGATTTTCCTAGTTTGAAACAAAATTTGATGTTAACACGCTGTTCTTTCTGTACACTCAACATTTTCCGACGCACAGACAAAACGTCAACTACTTAAAACAGACGCCACGGGCAGACTGAGTGCAGGAGGCAGATGAAACTCGAGCAGTAGGCGGAGCGAGAGTCACGTGACAGGCCACGCGACTTTCAGCCATATTGCATTCGTTTTATTGTTTCACCAGTACTAGTCCGGTTTTTTTCTAGCCACACCTCGTATGCTGCTGTGACGATGACACTAGGAAGAAATGGGGCAGAACAACTAGAGAAAGAAGAGAGAAAAATACTGAGAAAAATACTAGGTTCCAAAAGAGGTGGAGAGAGGTGGATGTGAAGACCTAGGGAAGAATTGTACCGGAACATGAGAACAATATCCGGGGAAATCAGACTCAAAAGGGCAAGGTTTGCTAGACATGTAGTTAGGATGAGTATGGACAGAATGACGAAGAGAGTGTGGGAAACATCAGGGAGGACAAGGGGAAAGACAGGAACCAAGTGGGCTGTTGAACTTCGGAGGGACTGGTTGGAATTGGGGATCAAGGTCGAAGGAAAGGAAAATTGGAGGAACAAATATACACCAATCAATATGCCGGAGATCAATGACAGAGAAGAATACAGGAAAAGATTAGAGTGTCACCAGTGGAGCTGACAGGAGAAAAGGACACTGAAGATCTCGGCAGAAGAGCGGGACAGAAGAAGAGAAAGAATGAAGAGGTTCTGGGTGAAGAAGAGGAAAATGCAGTCCACGAAGGGGCTACCCGTGGTCCTAAGAGGCCGTAACGCAAGAAGAAGGATAAGAAGGTACTTTGAAAGCTCACTATTTGCCGCTCCATATTATATCTAATGGCAGGAAATAGACCCGTCCTCTCTGAGGACGTTCACGTTGAACGACGTATGGGACACGCTCCTGAAGACCACAGCTCCCCCTGGAGCAACAGCAGTGCCCTCACACTGAGGTCAATATAGTGCTGAGCATCTGAGTGCCTAGTCCTAGTTCAAGATATCAGCTAGACTAGTCAACATCATAGAGTACAGGTTTCTGATGAAATTTATTTAGTTAATGTTGAACATTGTACCTCAAGAGAACAGTTTGTTAGTTACTGCATCAAGTGATGCTGCATTAGTCAATGACAGTTGTAAATTGTCCACTACTTCTGCGACAAAGAAGTGTGTCAAAAGTAAGAATATATTTTACGCATTTACATAATAAAGTGAACTAATATTTCATGTGTTCTTATTTGATGGGCCTTATCCCAGAGCAATCAAAGAACCCACAGTTGTGGTCAGACGACTGTAGTTTCGCCTGTTAACGACAAACCACTGTAAGTAGAAAGACCTACTTGTTCAGTAAACTACATAAAGAGACAGCAGTGTCACATCTTATGGAAGGACTCTAAATATTATTCTCTGGAGAGAAGCAAGTACGGAAACTGTGGCTCAAGTTTAGAACAGTAAATGACCAAGTGCTGGATACATGTTACATAGTAGAATTGTTTGCGATGAGAGCGACCTGCATAGTGTTTAACCGCTGTAAAAGAACATTTAAAGAAATTCCCAGTACTGCCTAATAGGTATTAAACAAAGCAAAATCTATAGGCAGAGCGATGCTACATGAAACGCATTTAGCTGACAAAAGACAATGCATGAAGACTTCAACGAATGCCGGAGCAGACACCTACCGAAGGACGTCTCACAAACTGCAAATGAAATCTGTTAGTATGTAAAGGCTCTGTGTTACTCCACACACTCGTGGATGCCAATCCGTAGCATTCTGTACATCACGTAACAAAAGTGCAAGTTAGATTGCTCATGACTAAGGATTTTTGTACGCATTTTGGTTAACTTGTAGGAAAGCAATTCTGTTGGAGATACCTCGTTACGTTTGAGCTCAGAATATGTTGTAAAATTCTATTGCGCATTAATGTAAATGTTATTGGGCGTAAATTTTTGTGAATCACTTTGGCTAGCTTTCTTTTACAAGGGTGTGAGCGTCATTCACACTAATAATCAATCACCTAATAATCAACTTTACTCATCTTCGTAGAGCAATGAAATTTTAACTGGTGCACTACTCCTGATTTCAGTATGTAAAGGAACATTTGTAAACGGTGTGGAGAAGCTATTGTCTTGCTTTGGTATTCTCAGTGTCAGTTCCATTGTCATCCACGAGTGTGTGGAGTAACACAGAGCCTTTACATACTAACAGATTTCATTTGCAGTTTGTGAGACGTCCTTCGGTAGGTGTCTGCACCGGCATTCGTTGAAGTCTTCATGCATTGTTCTTTTGTCAGCTAAATGCGTTTCATGTAGCATCGCTCTGTCTATAGATTTTGCTTTGTTTAATACCTATTAGGCAGTACTGGGAATTTCTTTAAATGTTCTTTTACAGCGGTTAAACAGTATGCAGGTCGCTCTCATCGCAAACAATTCTACTATCCGGTCTCGGGCATGGATGCGTGTGATGTCCTTAGGATAGTTAGGTTTAAGTAGTTCTAAATTCTAGGGGACTGATCTCAGAAGTTAAGTTCCATAGTGCTCAGAGCCATTTGAACCATTTTAAACTTCCGAATGGCGAGTGCAATGGCTTTTCGTACACAACAAGCAGCTGAACATTACCGCAACTTCGGCACTCCTGAGTATTTGCTGCACTCTGTAGTGTAAAATGTGCCTCGTTACTCTGTAGAATATTTCCCGGCGTCATGTCGTCAACTTCGATCCGTGCCAGAAACCGAAGGCCAAATTCAGAACGTTGCTGCGGTTCATGAGTTTTCAGTAGCTGCACGGTCTGGATCTTATACGGGAACGAGTGTAATACAGATCGCAAAAACTTTCCGTACTGTTTACCACTGGATGGACAGTTCTCGTGACACTGCACGAGCTCTAGCACTACTCGTAGCACGTGCTGCATGGTCAGTTACAGCAAGACGAACCTCGACAATAACGTTCACCGGGATGGGACGTCTTCCTCCTCCATTTGCATCACCCAGCTCACCTGTGTTTCAGAATTTCATCATCATCATCTTTAAACCACTTAATCATATCGGACCTCTCCTCATACCTTTCATTGCAGCACTGTAGGTGCTGCCTTTCACATAAAACAGTGTCGCTAATAGCAAAGGGCCAGATGTCATACTGTCATACAAACAGACAGCGCCGAACTTGTACCTGCTGGCCAAAACTGGAACTAACGTTTGTCCAGCGTAAATCGGTTCCGCATCAGCGCTTCAACATATCTGTCAAATTTCACTGCCAAACGATAATTACAGCCCAACAGGATTTCCGTGTGTAGCTGCACTTCAGTTACCTATAAGCACCCGGTACACACTGTACCTGCTTCGTATCATATAAAAAACAAGAAACGTCCCGGCAGTAGTGGTAATAGAGCCCGAATTATCGAACGGGATCGAACCTCACTCCTAACGGATGCGAGTCCCATGCTTTTACTCCCTCTACGTGAAATAAGTCGTGCGAAACGAACTGTAGATGCCGAATTCGTGGCATGATAACATTGTGACACAGCAAAGATGCAAGATCTGTTATCGAGTGCTGTGGTTATTCACTTCTTTTATTACGTGTTTTCTTATACGAATGATTCTAAATTGAGAACAAACACAACTGAGATGTTGTACAATTCACATTTCAAGTCGGTCCACAAAGTTTCGAAACTTTGTTAGTAAAAAATAAGAAAAATAGAGAAAAGTTTAGATGGTGATTTTAATGTTTCAGGTGTTCTACGTAGTGTGCCTCTCTGCTCCCCTTCACCTGAGTACAACACACAGAACGTTCATACAGCCATATTGAACTGCCAGGAAAGTCTTTTGTGGGACTTTGTTCAACGTGTGCGTCACATTGGCTTGAATGTCGGTAAAGTCGTCAAAGCGTTTATACTTCTTGTGAATTTCTGTGCGTTGTAGTTATGTGGTAAGGTTGTATCATGAGACCGAATCTCGTCATGGATGATGGTTTTTTCCAGAAAAGAACAATTCCAGTTTTGCATTCAGTCCAGTTCTGACATGCATCCACGTGTCGCGCTTTTTATTCAGGTGTCAAGAGTGCGGGATAAACTTTGCACTCACTTTTCTTTTCTTCAAAACATTCTGAAAATTGTCTCGAACACTTTATTTAGCGATGTTGTTCCATTGTGATTTGCAACACAACAACGCTGAAGGAAGTAAAGTTCAGCTTTAACAGCCGTCTGCATCGAGGTCATTAGAGATGGAGAATCTTTCAAAAGAACCCTCCCTGCATTTATCTGGAGAGATTTAGCGAAACTGCGGAGAACCTGAATGAGGATACGTGAATAATGGAAACCGAAACCAACAGCTCATATTGTAATTCAAAACAAGCTACTAGTTCAACGCGAAAAACAATCGTCTTGAGGTCCCAAGCATAATCTGCCAATAACATACGAACCACAATGCCAAAGACCAACGGAGTCATTGTGGTTTGTAGGTTGATGGGAGATTACCTTTCGAGCCTGAAGAGGGTGCTTTTACTCGTCGAAACTAGTAGGATGTTTTGAATAAACGCCGTTTGGATCACGATAGACTCCGCTGATTCCACTCATACGCATGGGAATAAAATTAGTCTCGTAAGTTTCTAGACAGACGGTTTACATATCAAGCACAAACGAAAGCGATTACTATTTATAGATTAGAATAAACGCAGTAGTGAACAGAAAGTATTAATCCTGTGCGATGTCAGTCATTTGAAAATACTGGGAGGAACCACCTATTGTATACACCTTCTATAGATTTACATAGTAAGAACGTACATATTCAGTGAATGTCGCATCTTGCAATCTGAAGGTCATCGTTAAACATCACTCTCATAATAAGCTGTCATAAGCGTGGCGGGTGTTACTGACAAACTAAAAGTACTTCAGTAAGAATACACTGGTTCGTAACATGCAGATAAAACTGTTCTCAAACTTTATACGAGTTAGACAGGTGTAACAAGAGAGCTATATAGGCGGCAATTTGCGGGGGATAGATCCGATGGCGAAATTTTCGTCAACGGCTAGAATGTGTTCATGGAAGACTGACGTTACACGAGATGAGCGAATAACATTACGCAACGATACCGGGAAGCATTGCGGCAAGACACCTAGCCAGCGAGGATCATGGGAACAGATCACGACGTTACACCAGTATACACATAGATGTAACATTCCGGCGCTCCTGTAATAAAGGCAGTATACCGAATTCGACGACGTGAGACTTAGAAGTAGCTAAGTCGTGGATAGTGCACTTCAGAAACGTGTTCCCGACACGCAATCTCTTACTCGGAATGAACTACGAACACCAGAAAACTCATGATGACTGTGGGCATTAGTCATTAATCGTTTCAAAATTTTCATGGAACAAGCACTGCGCTGCGCCACTGTATATTCGCAAAACGCGGTGGTGAATAATCACGTGCTTGAGATACTTACAGCCGGCCGCGGTGGTCTAGCGGTTCAGGCGCTCAGTCCGGAACCGCGAGACTGCTACGGTCGCAGGTTCGAATCCTGCCTCGGGCATGGATGTGTGTGATGTCCTTAGGTTAGTTAGGTTTAAGTAGTTCTAAGTTCTAGGGGACTGATGACCACAGAAGTTAAGTCCCATAGTGCTCAGAGCCATTTGAACCATTTGAGATACTTACAACGTCCAATGCCGGAAGACTAACGTAATCAATCATCCACTTCAGTCGCCCATCTCTTCGTTACCAATAGAGTGAGAAGTTGTGGCACTTCGTATGCTTCCTCATTCCCCGAATACGGTGAAGCCTATTGTATCCCATATTTATCCTGAGCCCCATAAGGCTCCACAATGAGACACCGCCAATGCAAGGATTACCCACAGCTCCTGGAGAGACAAATCCGTCATCGCGGTCTTCATGGGAGGAAGCGCTATTGACTGACAATAGTAAGAGCAGCAAAACGATATACATAATGCTGTGTCATGAAGGTCTGCGCCTTAAAAGAGAAAAGGTACCTAGAGGTTAAATGTGGCATTTGGCAATGTGGCTGTACGAAATGCTTCAACACTTGTGCGGTCAGACTGGATTTCTATTTGTGTCATCTGTAAGTAGTTCATCGGGTCACGTGAATTTGTTAGATACACCTCAATATACATATCTTGCGTTTATTGTTGCACAGTGAAGTAATTTGCCCCCCTTCTAACAGCCGTGTACCGCAAGTCTCTAGAGGAACGGAGGGTTCCAAATGAATGGAAAAGAACACACAGGTAGTCCCAGTCTTCAAGAAGGGTCGTCGAGCAGATGCGCAAAACTATAGACCTATATCTCTGACGTCGATCTGTTGTAGAATTTTAGAACATGTTTTTTGCTCGAGTATCATGTAGTTTTTGGAAACCCAGAATCTACTATGTAGGAATCAACATGGATTCCGGAAACAGCGACCGTGTGAGACCCAACTCACTTTATTTGTTCATGAGACCCAGAAAGTATTAGATACAGGCTCCCAGGTAGATGCTATTTTTCTTGACTTCCGCAAGGCGTTCGATACAGTTCCACCCTGTCGCCTGATAAACAAAGTAAGAGCCTACGGAATATCAGACCAGCTGTGTGGCTGGATTGAAGAGTTTTTAGCAAACAGAACACAGCATGTTGTTATCAATGGAGAGACGTCTACAGACGTTAAAGTAACCTCTGGCGTGCCACAGGGGAGTGTTATGGGACCATTGCTTTTCACAATATATATAAATGACCTAGTAGATAGTGTCGGAAGTTCCATGCGGCTTTTCGCGGATGATGCTGTAGTATACAGAAAAGTTGCAGCATTAGAAAATTGTAGCGAAATGCAGGAAGATCTGCAGCGGATAGGCACTTGGTGCAGGGAGTGGCAACTGACCCTTAACATAGATAAATGTAATGTATTACGAATACATAGAAAGAAGGATCCTTTATTGTATGATTATATGATAGCGGAACAAACACTGGTAGCAGTTACTTCTGTAAAATATCTGGGAGTATGCGTGCGGAACGATTTGAAGTGGAATGATCATATAAAATTAATTGTTGGTAAGGCGGGTACCAGGTTGAGATTCATTGGGAGAGTGCTTAGAAAATGTAGTCCATCAACAAAGGAGGTGGCTTACAAAACACTCGTTCGACCTATACTTGAGTATTGCTCATCAGTGTGGGATCCGTACCAGATCGGTTTGACGGAGGAGATAGAGAAGATCCAAAGAAGAGCGGCGCGTTTCGTCACAGGGTTATTTGGTAACCGTGATAGCGTTACGGAGATGTTTAATAAACTCAAGTGGCAGACTCTGCAAGAGAGGCGCTCTGCATCGCGATGTAGCTTGCTCGCCAGGTTTCGAGAGGGTGCGTTTCTGGATGAGGTATCGAATATATTACTTCCCCCTACTTATACCTCCCGAGGAGATCACGAATGTAAAATTAGAGAGATTAGAGCGCGCACGGAGGCTTTCAGACAGTCGTTCTTCCCGCGAACCATACGCGACTGGAACAGGAAAGGGAGGTAATGATAGTGGCACGTAAAGTGCCCTCCGCCACACACCGTTGGGTGGCTTGCGGAGTATAAATGTAGATGTAGATGTAATCTAAATAGAAAAAAATTTCTTTGAAAAACCGTGGCAACGTACCATGCTGCTCCTGCTACACGAAAAATAAATATCTACGATCACTCTCTCAGGCAAGCAAATTAAAAAGGGCACATACAAGGTGTGACGGATATAAGTGCAGATATATTTATGTTATAAGTTCAGACATTTTTATATGTATTGCCTTAATACGTACACACGTCATGTGTTTGTTGTTTTTTCTTTGCGTCGAAAAGTCTTCCCACAAATGCGTCACATAAGTTACTACCTGTTGTTTGTTGCACGGTTGTAACTGCAAGGCTAAGTGGACTATGCCTGTCGGTATAGATTCGCCGTTTTGTGTCCACGCGTCCACACTTTAACGCCTGACCTGCTGTCCCGGGGAAAATCAGCATTAATGGCTTGCTCTTGGCACATGTTCTTGGAGGTACTACCCAACCTGAAAACATACGACTTGTAATCTCAATAATTATTAGCTTGCAAATGACATAAATACTGAAGTAATGTTGTTCAGTACATTGCCCTCACTCACCAATATAATTATCTGCACTCTTTATAACACCACAGAAAAATGCGCGATTTGTAACAAAGCCCATGCTTAATCGGCTAAGCTCTAACAACTTCCCGGTATAGTGTGTTGGTCGTAGCTCTTTCTTGTGGTTACTTGCACACGTAATGACATATCTCTCCACGTGTCGGCTCTGCTCATCTTTTTACTTGCGTTACTGTATATGTCACAAGATGATACGAGGCAGAGCCATCTTTCAGCTAGAAGGAGAAGCCACAGACAGCAAATACTTCTGATTTCATGCGAAGGAAATGATGTGGTACTTACAGTACTATGTTAAAGTCAAGACATGCAATGATAGCACATGCGTGAGCTGAGCAAGAATCTCTGAAGCCCCGTGTTAGGCGTAGAAAACTGGGTGTTACAGAAGGATTGTGTAACTCATACCATTCAATGGCAGCGATGAACACAGCATGGAGTTCGACAATGTACCTTCTATGCCTAAACACTATATTACGGTATCTCAAGGGGGAGTATGATTCACCATATGATGAAACTACTATAGTGTGAGGCACCTTTTAGAAGAGAAACGAAGCTTCTTTCCTGAATGGCCAATCGCTTGAGAAGCTGTCTGCTGAACAAGTCTGAGGTCTTTTCGATCGGCTCATCACTCGTGGTATTCTTCACAGTTTTAGTTTAGAATCGGACAGAAGTTACAATCAATAACATTTCTCAGGAATAGACTCAGTGTCGCCACGACGGTTAGAAGCTTGTAACACAGCGAAAATCAACTCCGCGAGTACTGATTGTTTTTGGCCAGTAATAATGTTTTATATCTTTCTACATATTATCAGTGACTAATTTTCGCAACGAAATGGACATAAAAAGTTTTCGGAATACTTGCGGACTTTTCCAAAGAAAGAAATAGTACATGCATGAATTGTGAAGAATAGATAACTCCGAATTTTTAAAATTTTTTCGATGTGTTTACGTTTATACAATGGTAAAACTATAAGTGCACTAGAAGTGCAATATTTTTATTTCTTTTGTGTTTTGCATCCTTTTTTATCCAACTAATTTCTTGAGATATATATATATATATACACTTCTGTATACTTTGCATTCGAACATCTTTACCATGAATAAGTATAAGTAACTAATCGTATTTTTGTTCGAGTGCAGTTCATATGAGGACCTAATTTTTTACTTATTTCCAAATTTTGTTCGACGTGTTACACTATTTACAAACAATAACGTAAAAACATCAGAAACGTTGATACATACATTCACAGTTATCTCCGGCTGTAGACTTAGGGTAGAGTCAGTGATAATTCTCTTGTAAATTTATTTCATAGCGTCTCCTTTTTTTATCCAATAAATGTGGTTTCGTTCTTCGTACTAAATTATTCTGCAAAAACATGTCTTGACATAAATTATATCATCTTCGCCTACACTGAGAACAAGAAGCCACTTTTTTTATTTTTTGAAATATTTACTTGTCCAGTAACTAAGTTTCGGAATCATTAGATGCTGTCGTATGCACTATATTATAGCGCAATCGACGTGCAAATTATTTAGACCTTGTAGTATTGGTGGACAGACACACATTTAGCTGAAATATACTGCTAAAATAAATACGATAACATTTTTAGTTGGTACATCATACGTCGTTAAACGGGAAGTAGCCCTGAAATTATCAAGTAACTGAAAGCATTCATCCATTCATTTGAAGCGAAGGAGTACGCCCGAGGAAAGAATCCATTGATACAATAGCATGTGTGGGACGAGTAGGCGCTATGAAAAGATCCACTGATAGTATCCTGTGCTTTTATGATAAGAAAAAAATTTAAATGTCTAAGGTCGCAAAGTAAGTATGTATCATATTTTATCCTGAAATTATCAGTTTTGAATATCTTGCTATCTCATAATCAAACAACGAGATATTTGGATGGAATATCGTAGTTTGCTTGTGATACAATATCAGATTTAAAACGAGAAATTTAATGATAAAGTATATGATGCATAGTTACTTTGCGACCTTCGAGATATCCGTTGTTATCACAAGGAAACACGTTTCCTGAACAAATCTTTGATATTTGATGACACAAAGGTTCTTTCTTCGTGTAAATGAATATGTGAGAGGATATTAAAATTTCACGAATGCAGAGGATATAGTTCATCTCTAAAGTACGAGTATAGCAACGATTTTGCATCTACAGCTAACACAGCTCCTGTTACATATCTCAACACAACATAATGTAATAAAGGTTCACAACGTTAACACTAAGCTCCCAGCAAAGCCATACATGTTATTGAAAATTTTCAGAAATAACTGCAACCATGCCACACGTTTGTGAGATAAAAAATTTATATGTATGTTACTAGCGATCTGCTCCCACTTCGCACGAGTAGCATTAAGTATCTATGACCGGACGACTTGTCTGGCGTAGCGGTAGTAAATTTACAGGGTGAACATTAATAGAACCGACAAACTGCAGTGACGGATTCCTGACTGAAGATGAAGGGAAAAATGTCCTTTAAACATGTGCCCGGAAATGCATCGTTGCCGCGGTACAGGGCGCTGACGAATGAAAGTTTCTCTGAGCACGTGCTGTGCGTACCTCGTGTGTTGCAGGCTGTGTGACTGACTGTAAGCAGCAGAACGGTCCTGTATTCATGTCGGGAACTAGCCGAGATGGTGTTTGTGTACGGCCAAGCAGACAAACTCGGTCGAGAGGCTGTACCAAAACAGGTACCCTCACAGGCGCGAACAGCATTACACAACATTTGAAGCCCTTCTTGGGCTTTTGTGTGATCGTGGGTCCTTTCAGACAGACGAACATGCAGTGAGGCGGCCGGCTGTCGCGTACACCAGATTTGGAGGACCGGGTTCCGCCTCTCGACCTTTTTCGTCTGCTTGGCCGTGCACAAACACCATCTCGGCTTGTTCCCGACTTGAATACATGACCATTCTGCTGCTTACAGTACGCTGCGTCAATCATACAGCCTGCAACACAGGTCAGAGGAACTTTTCGCTCGTCAGCGCCAACTAATGTAGCAACGATGCATTTCCGGATACATTTTCATAGGACATTTTTTCCTCCATTTATTGTCAGGAATCCGTCCTGCAGTTTGTCGGTTTTATTAACGTTCACCCTGTATACACACATACACTAAGTGATCAAAAGGATACGGACACCTGGCTGATCGTACAAGTTCGTGGCGCCCTCCATCGGTAACGCTGGAATTTAATAGTGTTGGCCCATCCTCACCCTTTTAGCCTTGATGACAGCTCCCACTCTCGCAGGCATATGTTCAAGCATGTGCTGGAAGGTTCCTTGGGGAATGGCAGCCCATTTTTCACGGATTGCTGCACCGAGTTTCGCGAAGTTTCGATGGCTAACGATCTACACCTAGGTTCAAAACGGCGTCTGACAGAGGTGCGTTCTAAGCAGAGATCTGTCACTGACAAGGGAAGCTCCCCATCGCACCCCCCTCAGATTTAGTTATAAGTTGGCACAGTGGATAGGCCTTGAAAAACTGAACACAGATCAATCGAGAAAACAGGAAGAAGTTGTGTGGAACTTTAAAAAAATAAGCAAAATATACAAACCGAGTAGTCCATGCGTTATATAGGCAACATCAAGGAGCGTGTAAGCTTAGGAGCGCCGTGGTCCCGTGGTTAGCGTGAGCAACTGTGGTACGAGAGGTCCTTGGTTCAAGTCCTCCCTCAGATGAAAAGTTTAATTTTTTATTTTCAGTTTACGTGACAAACTCTTATGTTTTAATCACTTTTTGGGAGTGATTATCACATCCACAAGAAAACCTAAATCGGGCAAAGTAGAAGAATCCTTTTACCCATTCGCCAAGTGGGTCGACAATATATTCCCGTCATGTGACGCACATGCCGTCACCAGTGGCGTATAGAATATATCAGACGTGTTTTCCTGTGAAGAATCGGTTGACCTATGACCTTGCGATCAAATGTTTTCCGTTCCCATTGGAGAGGCACGTCCTTTCGTCTACTAATCGGACGGTTTTGCGGTGCGGTCGCAAAACACAGACACCAAACTTATTACAGCGAACAGAGACGTCAATCAACGAACGGACAGATCATAACTATGCTAAAATAAAGAAAGTTAACTTTTCATCCGAGGGAAGACTTGAACCAAGGACCTCTCGTTCCGCAGCTGCTAACGCTATCCACGGGACCACGGCGCTCCTTAGCTCACGTTCGCCTTTATGTTGCTTATCTTACACATGGACTACTCAGTTTGCATATTTTGCTTTTTTTTTCATAGTTTCACACAACTTCTTCCTGTTTTCTCGATTGACCTGTGTTCAGTTTTTCAAGGCCTATCCACTGTGCCAACTTATAACTAAATCTGAGGGGGGTGCGATGGGGAGGTTCCCTTGTGAGTTTCTTTTCGTGGAAAAACAGCGCATCGCAGATATTTACAGGCACTTTCAGAGTGTCTGCAGACCACTGGCGGTGAACAAAAGCACGGTGAGTCGTTGGGCGAAGGCAACAAGGCCACGTAAACCTGTCCGATCCCTTGCGTGCCAACCGGCCGCATACAGCTATGACTTCTGCAATGTTGGGTTTCAATGTGTTCGTCGGCACAGAAAGAGAAGCAAACTTCTCTTTCACCATGACAACTCAAGGACACCCACAAGCCTGCGCACCCTAGAAAAGCTCACAAAACTTCATTGGACTGTTCTTCCTCATCCACCCCACAGCCCGGATCTCGCACCTTCCGTTTTCCGTCTGTTTTGTGCAATGAACGATTCACTCTGAGAGAAGCAGTGCGTGGATGATGGAGAGGTTACTGTGGTGTCACCGCAAGGCACTACACTGGCTAGGTTGTAGGCTTCAAATCGGCCGCGGTCCGTCAGTACACATCGAACCCGCGATTCGCCACTGTCAAAGCTAGCAGACCGAGCGCCGCCACTCGGCTGGTCTTACGAGACGAGCTAGTGCACTGCCCAGTTCTACAGCCGACTTTAATAGGAATGGTTCACTTGTTATAGCTTCAGAGATCTCATTTGCAGAGATGCTAGTTAGCATAGCCTTCAGCTAAGTCAGTAGCTACGACCTAGCCACGCGCCACATACAGTTTATACATTGACCATTGATTTATATGTGTGAAGCAATCAGAATTATAAAGAAGTATTCGGATTTCAGTCTATAACTGCACTTGCAAAGATTATTCTACAAAGTCAAGATCGACGTTCACCGCTTATGCTGAATTAAAGCTAAGTATTTAATTGTATTCCAGTCTATTAACTTTCTAATCACCTAAGATGTTCCAGATACCTCCAGTCAAGTATAGTTCATTGATACGTCAGCCTGCGTGATCAACGTGTGCAATTAATGGCCACACCTCGTGATCATACTAAGAGTCAAATTGCGTGACTCAGCCGGGTCACCCCTTTTCCATGAGGCGCATAGTTCCGCCTCATACATAACAGTTACTGATGCACCAAGACGTTGTTTCCGACATCGACCAATAGGCTGGTACTATGCGGGCACATAGACCCTTCCAGTGAGGCGGCGTAATGGCTTCGCATTAAAATAGAGTTCTGTAACCAAAAGAGTGGGACATGATATGGTGTATTGGAATCCTCGATAAAATCAACCCGTTTTCAGAAAAAAATGTGTTGGATCATTTTTCTTAACGCTCCTCGTAACTTTATTGAAAATTATTCACTACCACTTTATTACAACAAGAAAATTCTGATACTTCACTTAGAAAGCTCTCTTTGATTTGTGATGCATTGAAGGTTGATCAATATTTCTTCATTAACAAGAGTTTTCAGGTTTTCCTTAAAATAAGAGCACCTTTACTTTTATAAGCTGGAGCGCTTTGCTCTTTGTGGTAGTTCTCAAACGAAATCAATTTATTTTGTGGCTTCTGTCCCTAATATTGCGTATAATTCCATTCTGTGTTCTTCCTTTATAAAAAAGAAAATTTAAGTTCCTATGTGATTAAAGATAAACTCTGCCATTCAATGGTTAGTCTCTAGATAGATCAAGTTCCCTCCATGCGCCATAGCTAGTTTCAGTTCATTTCAAGAACAATTTACAAGTACACTCCGAGTAGATACATCCAAATTTGACTAACATGAAATTCCCTATTTGGAATCAAATACAGAGACGGTAAGACAAATGTAGCACTTATTGGGCGAGAGTTGAAATGGAAGAATGTAACATGCAACATTAATCCAAAACAACTGATATTAGCGTCGTATATACATTATTCGCGATTGTAGATGTATAATAGAGCGAGAAGACCTCTGTAGAATATTCTGGAATTCCTTTTTAGAAATGAATAGAACGGTATACGACCATCTAGAGCACTAAACGCGAAAGATTGGGCACAACTGCCATAATTTTATAGAGAGGTTTCAATTTATTTTACTACATGAGCTGCCAAAACTTACCAATGAGGTAATGCCGTGTGTAAAGAAGATGATACGCGACGTAACTCAAGCGATTTACTAAACCGCAAAGGGAGAGAATGACTCAGTTTTGTTCGACGGATAGAATCGTTCCAATGACTTAAATTTAATTTCTACTGACACTCGTGTTCTCTACCCCCATCAATACTTCATAGGCTCAGTGAAGTGCAGTGAAGTGGGACATCGCCATTTTTCCCACACAGACAACTTCATGTTACTCACCTACGGAAGGATTCGCGTAAGAACTTTTGTTTTTTGCTCTTGAAAGAAAAGACCAATATGCTGAGTAAAGTAAAATTAGTATTATGATTTATATACTGTATCTACACTTTTGAAAACATTTTCATAATTCAGTTGCCGGCCGGTATGGCCGTGCGGTTCTAAGCGCGTCAGTTTGGAACCGCGTGACCGCTACGGTCGCAGGTTCGAATCCTGCCTCGGGCATGGATGTGTGTGACGTCCTTAGGTTAGTTAGGTTTAAGTAGTTCTAAGTCTAGGGGACTGATGACCTCAGTAGTTAAGTCCCATAGTGTTCAGAGCCATAATTCAGTTGGTTCAATTGGCTCTAAGCACTATGAGACTTAACATCTGAGGTCATCAGTCCCCTAGACTTAGAACTACTTAAACCTAACTAATCTAAGGACATCACACACTTCCATGCCCGAGGCAGGATTCGAACCTGAGACCGCAGCAGCAGCGCGGTTCCGGACTGAATCACCTATAACCGCTCTTCCACAGCAGCCGGCTTTTCATAAAGTAACTGATTTTGTATGACAGACGGCTTTAATTATTTTTCCCGTCTATTAAAAAAAGTTCTGATAAATAAGTAATTGACCAACACCATATTATCAGCTAGTTTTTTTGTAAGCAGGCCTGCATGAATCTTAGCACAGTGCAATGCAACATTATAGTTTAAGTTTTCATCGATGCGTAAGTCAAAAACTTCTGCAGTGTTTACCAGTTCTTGTTCAGCCATTGCACTTATAAATAGCGTCATATATTTTTGAGAGTAAAAATTTGGTAACCTATGTCTTTACAGGATCTATTGTGGGCTTTTTTATACAAAGCCAGTTAAACACCCACAAAAGTCGTTTACTATCTTCGCTGTTTGAGACGGGTGTTACGATTAATCAAGGAAAACCCCCAGTTGGGAAACGGGGCCAAAATTAGTTGGTTACTGTCAATTTACAATTTCTTTATTGATTACTTCAACCATTACAAGTCATTTCTTTATCACTTGACCAGGAACAGATCCAAAAGGGCTAGTAAGCATGAGTACCTTTTGAAAACAATTTACTTTACAGTTAACGGCCAAGCCATTTTACTTAAAACCGACTTTGATAAAACATTTGATAACAAATCGAAATTTTCCAAGTAATGGAATTAAAAGCTTTACTTTACCGTTAATAGCCAAGCCATTTTACTTAAAACAGACTTTGATAAAGCATTTAATAACAAAATTAAAACTTTCCAAGTAATGAAACCAAAAAACCACCAATTTGCATACAATTTCGCTACAGAACATGTAGGGAGCCAACTTCCTTTAAACTTTAGCACAACAAGATATTAAATTACAAGGGCTCGCTAACAGGGAAGCAGAACTAGCATTTTCAAAGGATGCCAAGTAGATTAAAACAATCAAAGTAAAGATAGTCAGTCACCTTTTGCAATAACTAACAATTTTAAAGCCACGTAATTTTAAAACCCCACCAATGAAAGGCAAACTTAACCTTTTTAAACAGTGGCCAAAAAACAATCAGAGTAAAATACAACCATTTAACATTTTATAATACCTAACAATTTTAATACCATGTCCTGCCAGCAAAATATCCTGGGATAGAAATAATTAACCGACCGGGTGTAAGGGCGGCCACAATTGTCTCCCGAAGGATTCTCAGGCTAGAAGCGGACTAAGAGACCCACAACGCCTCACATTCAACAATCACATCGACCTCACGCGAGGCCAGGGGAGGAGGAGGAATCAAATCAGGAACCATAATCCCTGTACTAATAAGAAGCCAAAATATCACTGTCTATAATTACACCGCCGACAGGGACAGGAAATCCGAACGCAGGAGGCCACAAGGCAGCAAAGACGCTGGTTGCACAAACCAAAATTCTTCAATTAACATCTAAACCTTTAACCAGCTTAACTTGCAGTTTATCAGAGAAACAGCAGGTGAACTCCGATGCAAAGGTTCCTCACATCCGACCGTGTACACGTCGCCAGCGTGCCCAAGTGGGCACAGTCACGCAGCCACGCGCTCTGTCACCGGAGATCCTTCCCGCCTCTAAACGGAAAATTTAAAGACATCCGTTGCCACTCCCACCAAGTAGTGACTCGGAACCACAGCCGTGGCCCCCGGCTGCTCACAGCAAGAGCTTACAGCCTTGTCCCGTCAACTCGTCCCACTCGTCTCGCACCGCCAGGATAGACCACGCGGCTTCTCGGAACAACAGCCAACTAACTCTCCACCGCCACGCCACGCCGCGGTCTCCTCGTACGACATTCTCTAATTCCCGATTTTAAAACCCGACCGACCGACTCATCACCGCTAGGCAACCAACCGGCCATCTTATTCCCTTACACAAGGCTAACAGGAAGCAACGACTCGAAGATCGACAAGACCAGACACGCCTCCAGAGGGGAATCTCAACAGAATCGTATGCAGCGTAACGATAAATATGAAAGAATCAATTAACGATGGAATGGAAGGACTCAGAACAATCTTTACAACGCGATATATGTTGAGCCGACTAAATTACACTGATCGATACGCCTCCGTAGCTGGGTGGAAAGAGTAAATGGCTGCCGTACGGAGGGCCCGGCTTCGATTCCCGGTACTGCCACGGATTTTTCCTAGGTGGGAGGACTGGTACGGGGTGCACTCAACCTCATGATGCCAGTTGAGAAGCTACTTGACCGAGTAGATGCTCCACGGTCTGGATAGTCTGTATAACGGACGGGAGAGCGTTGTGCTGACCATGTGCCCATCTATCACGTCTGCATCACGCCGCAATACAGAGCATAGCACGGCTGCTGGTAGACGTCCCTTGTCCCTTCGCGGCCTGATGAGGCTCTCATTTTTACATCGATGAGATTGAACGTTATGAACACATACTTAATAGCGTGTTGTTCCTCTTCCGGAACGCACTGTGGCAGCGATTTTGCGAGGTACAGATTCGACAACTCCGTGGTAAGTTTCCGGAGGTATGTGGCACCAGATGTCTGGACACAGGTCACGCATTTCCCTCAAGCTACCTGCTGACGGTCTGTGTGCGCGGCGCTAGCGCCCGATAGCGTCCCAGATATGTTCCATCGCGTGCAGAACAGGCGAATTTGCTAGCCAAGGCGTCAACGTTCCTCAAACTACTGTGGCACGATTCTGACTTTGTGATGCTATCATCCTGCTATAAGATGCCATCGCCGTCGAGGAAGACATTAAATATCGAGGGAGACACGTGTGTCCAGTACTAAGACTCACACAGTCCGCAGATGTCATGGTGGCCTCGATTACTACAACAGGTCACTTGGAAGCTCAAGTGAATGTCCCTCGTAGCACAACAGTGCCCCCATCAGCCTGCGTTCGTGGAAATCGTGCATGTTTCGAGCAGCCACTTGTCCAGATTACAGCATACCTGCCCACAACTATCGATCTTGTGTCACTAAGGTAAATCTTTCTTCCACACGAGACCAGGTAATCACGGACTGCAATTGCAACAGGTTATGTTCACAGCGAGTTATGCGCAAGCTTATACCAAAGATTTCGGTGTCGGAGATACATTAAGACAAAAATAACGACACACCACGAAGGAATTATCAGAACGGGACGGAAATCGGTAGATTTGATGTTGATGTATAGACAAACAAATGATTAAAGTCTCAGAAAAATTGGACGATTTATACAAGATAAAGAACTTCACCAATTGAGCAAGACAATAACAAGTTGATCTAGCACTGGCCTCTATGCAACCAGTTATTCGGCTTGACATTGATTGATACAGTTGCTATATGTCCTCCAGAGGGATATCGTGCCAAATTCTGTCCAGTTGGCACACCAGACCATCAAAATCCCGAGCTGTTTGGAGTGCCCTACCCGTAACGCTCAAAAAATGTTCTCAATTCAGGGATAAACTGAGCGACCTTGCAGGCCACGGTAGAGTTTTGCAAACACGAAGACAAACCGTAGAAATTCTCGTCGTATGCGAGCGAGCATTATCTTGCTGAAATGTAAGCGCAAGGTGACATGCCATGCAGGGCAACAAAACGGGGCGTAGAATATCGTACACATACTTATATGCCGTAAGGGTGCCAGGGGTGATAACCAACGATGTCATGCTGTGAAAACAAATGGCACTCCTGGTTGCAGTGATGTATGGTGGGTGACAGTCAGGTTGGTATCTCACAGCTGTGTGCGGAGTCTCCAGACACACCGTCGCTGGTCATCGGGATTGCATGCCGAAGATGCATCTGGTGTTCTTGGAATTTGAGAAGGTGCGTGATAGTGTAAAAATAAGCTAAATCTGGGAAAACCTTCAGAAAACGGGAATTGGAAGGATATCAGCAGAATAAAGGGAAGGATGAGTTGTGTAAAAGTAGGACAGAACACACTGGTTTCAACAGTAAAAGACATGGTCCAGTCACATTAATGTGACCACCTCCTATGAAACTTCCTGGCAGATTAAAACTGTGTGCCGGACCGAGACTCGAGTCTCTAGTCTCGGTCCGGCACACAGTTTTAATCTGCCAGGAAGTTTCATATCAGCGCGCACTCCGCTGCAGAGTGAAAATCTCATTCTGACCACCTCCTATGTTCGGCGGCAACATGCAGTAACCACTCACAGACGGCAGGTGGCAGCACTAGCAGTGGAGGGCGCGGAAAATACTGCAGTCGTTGTAATGGGGAAACGGAGCGACTTATCTGTAGTCCAAAAGCGCATGATCTTTGGAATTTCGGTACAAGGATGGATTACAGAAATGGCTAATATTGCAAACCGTTCGCGTGCCGCAGTGACTCAATTATACGGAGCTTGCTAAAATGGCGCAATCGAAAACCGGCGTCGGGGCAACTGTGGTGCACCATAGGCCATGGATGACAAGTGTGAAAACCGGCTGCAGATAAATGTACGGGCGAATAGACGTAAAACTGCCGAGCAGCTGATTGCCCAAATGAACCAAGGGACTGACACTGCCTCCTCAACAACTGTTCAGCAAACGTTGATGCATACAGGATTCTGCGGCAGACGCCTCATACACGCACCCATGCTATCACAGGCGAGGAAGGCTGAAATTTGCCCGCCCATACAGCAACTGGACGTCCATTGAAATTCGGCCGGCGACTTTTCCAGATGAAGAATCACTTTTATGCCACATCGGACAGAGGGCTTGAGCCGTGGCGCGGCTCTCGGGCGCAAGGCGCTATCGATTAGTCCTCTGGTTGAGGTTGGCACTATGTGCGATCGCGAGCGCCCCCTAACGGGGGAGTGAGTGCGAGTACGGGAGTCTGGGACGGACAGCAGGGGAGATCGGACACTGCGGCCGCACTCTGAGGCGACAAGAGAAGAGTTGTTGTGCACGGCCGAGAAGGGAGCGTTGAGCAAGGCGGCAGTCAGCATCGCTTTCCGGGGGACAGAGATTTGCGGCAGTCCAGCGAGCAGACACCAGCTCCGGGAGCAGTGCTCCGGCTTGTGGACGTGACATGGGTCGTATTTTGGCGCAGTACAGTTGGCTTGGTACGCATCTGCTGCTCCCTTTATGCCCACGTGTGTGGTTCTGTCCGTATGGGCATTGAAAAGGTTACACTCCGGCTGGAACAGTGGCTTGTGCTTTACGTTCATGCACCCTGACTCATTTGTTTTGCTGCAGGCAGCTGTAATTTCAGAGATTTTTTTTTCGTCGCGATTGTCTTAGCCCGGTGGTGCCTAGTGTCCGAGAACAAGACTGCTAACGTGTGACCTGTTGTTTTGCGTTCTGGAGTCCTGTTTTGGCAACCTAGTTATCACGCACACAAGTGTATTGCTGCCGAGTGAGGTTAGTCCTAATCTTGTGGAACTGAGCTTTCAGTGACTGGCTCGTCTGCAAATTAATTAATTTAACCTTTGTGGTGTGTTGTTTTTTTGCTTTCAATGGTGAATTTCTTGTCATTCATTTGTGTATGTTTCGCCGTTAATGATAACTGTGAGTAAGATAGCAAGGTCTTGAAGGGCTTGAGTATCGTGACTGTATTTTTGGCAACTGTTTAATTTCATTTATTGTTTATCGGTCTGGTGAAAACTTATGCCAAGTTTACTAATTTCCGCCTGTGGTCCGGATGTTCGTTTGAAGGTAAATCCGTTGGTACATCTTTACTGGACCTAACTGTTAACTGACCTTGCGTTGAAATGATGCGATTATTAAATCGTTTCTTGTGTGCTATAAATTGTATTACCATAGACAAGGAGACAGGGCACATTCTGTGGTCGAGGGGTAAGCACGGTTGCTGCTTTGCGCGTGGCGTCTTGTCGCTCGCTATCATTTCCCGCGTTAGTACGGGCGGCGTGAGGATTGTTTGCTCGCGGTTGTATGGCCGCTAGTCAGCTGTGCCTGCTCCCGCTTCAGGGTGTGCCGTGTTTCGTAAGGCGTACGCCGACTTTCAGTCACTGTTACTCCTGTGTTGCTGTCGGTCGCTTACCGAACCGTTGGTCTGTTTTAGCACGGTGGCCACTGGGCCGTGACGATGTCCGTTGATGACCAGCGTTGGGGCGGTCGTCCGCTCTGAGTGGCTTCGGTCGCTTGGACTTGGCAGTTACCTTCTAGTTAAACAGATCAAAATTGTTTATTTGCTGTAAATTCCTTAGTAGTTTGGAGGAAAGTTGTAACTCAGCTTTTCATGATTTTACACAATTCTAGCATTTTGGTAAGGCGCTTTCCTATCTGTGTTTTATTTAAATGAGAATTCTTTATTGGGGTTATTCATCTGTTGAAGCTTAACATAAAATTTGTAACTTAGCTTTCATGATTTTACTTAATTTAAGCATTCTTGTAAAGCAGTCCTTTATCTACGTTTTATTGATTGGTAATTGTTTATTGGGGTTATTCACTGGTTGAAGGTTAACATATGTTTGTAACCAAGTTTATGTCCTTGCTTGAGATTTGTTAAGAGCCTTTGTTGCTGGAAGATCATTAAAGTTTGGGTGCTTGTAATTGTGAATACTGTTGTCTGTCTATGTTGTGGGCTACCCTTCCACTTCCACAGCCAAGCTGTCCTACCTACCAGTACAGGGCTGTTGGCGTATACAGCGTGAAACACCTGAAAGCAAACAAGAATGGGGTGCTATGGTGTGAGGCACATTTTCATGGCGTTGTTTGAGTGATCTCCTCATTCTGAAAGGCACAATGGATCAACACAAGTATGCCGAGAATTCTTCCGGGTTGTATGGCCGTGGTCCACGGAACTCTTCAATCCCTGACGTTTCGTCCAAAGCTACGTTGGACATCTTCAGAGGTGCTCCTGGTTGTGCTGAGTCTTGCCGACTGACATGTCGGACGTCGAAGAACGGCCTAAATACCGTGGATAGTGGGCCTAGTCTGGATTTCACGTGATGACAGAGATAAACCTTGTCAAGGATAAAATATAACTATCGATCATAGTACGTCAAAGATAAAAATTTCTCATTGATTCTGTAGCGCCACTGTCCATATGTCGCTGAGTTTCATAGCTTCTTCTTTTATGTTAAAATTATCCCCATGTTTATATATTTCGATGGCTTCTCTATATAGCCGTGGATAATAGTTCTTCATAGTACATAAAACTTCAGTTTCCGAAAATTTCACTACGTGATCACCCGACTGAAGAGCATGTTTCGCCACGGCTGACTTGGCAGTTTTCCTTAGTCGGGAAAGACTTCTATGTTCCTTGAAGCGTGTATTCACACTGCTCTTTGTAGTTCCAATGTAGACCCTACCACAGGTACACGGAATCTTGTATACACCACTTGTAGACAGACGGGGACGTTTCATACCAGCTAAGAAAATAGGCCGAGCACTTCGTCCCATTAAGGGTAGAAGGGATAGAAGAATTCCATGGACCACGGCCATACAACCCGGAAGGATTCTCAGCAGCTGAAACATCCGGTCGTGAAAGCTTTCATTGTATAATACAAGTATCCTCTATCCTTGGGGATCATGTCCACCTTTTCGTGCAATTCGTTGTTTCTCCTCGACACATGGCTTCTACCAACAGGACATTGCAACGTACGACACAGCTTGGAGTGTACGTGCTTGGTTCGAAGAGCACCAGCATCAGTTTACCGTACTCTCCTGGCCATGTAACTTCTCGGATTCAAATACAATCGATAATCTGTGGGACTTTCCCGATAGGTCCGTTTGCGCCATGGATCCTCAACCGAGAATCTAGCACAGATGGCCGCAGTACTGGTGTCAGCATGGCTCCACATTCCTATATATACCTTCCAGAACCTCACTGACTCTTCCTGCACCTCTCGGAGCGGCCCGGGCTCTAAAAGGTGGGTTATTCAGGCTTTCGACAGGTGGTCACATTAATGCACTGGCAAAAGCAAAGGAGAGCGCAATCCCCTCGACTTTCCATTTCCGTTGTGTATGAGATATTGACAGGTGTGGTAGCGTGAATAGGAGCTGAGTATATGAAAGGTACGGTGCTTGCAGGTCATGTAATGGAATGGGGACATAGAGAAGTATAAGCAGCGCTAAATGCCTGAGGGGAAATGGTGGGACAGTATGAGTTGCAATTTAACGGAAATAAATGTGACTTCATGGTCCCTATGAGGAGTAAGATGAGCGCAGCAATGGGTATCCGTTACAGCCATGCGGATAAGATGCCTGTCATCTCGTCTGCTAGTGATACGAGGCCGTTGGGGTCCAGCAACGCGTTCCGTATTACCCTCCGATTCCATATTCTGCTAACAGTCATTGGATCTAGACCAACGCGAGCAGCAATGTCGCGATACGATAAACCGCGATCACGATAGGCTACACTCCGACCTTTATCAAAGTCGGAATCGTGATGGTACGCATTTCTCCCCCTTACACGAGGCATCACAACAACGTTTCATCAGGCAACGCCGGTCAACTGCTGTTTGTGATGAGAAATCGGTTGGAAACTTTCCTCATGTCAGCACGTTGTAGGTGTCGCCACCGGCACCAACCTTGTGTGAATGCTCTGAAAAGGTAATCATTTGCATATCACAGCATCTTCTTCCTGCTGGTTAAATTTCGCGTCTGTAGCACGTCATCTTCGTGGTGTAGCATTTTTAATGGCCAGTAGTGTATGTACCACGAAAATGAAAAAAAAAAAATTATACCGAGCATATTATGCGTCGGAGACATGAGTGATGAAGAAAACGTAGCTGAACAAGAGACAGGCATGTGAGACGAAATTTCAAAGAAGTAGAATAGGAATAGTAAAATTTGATAGGGTAAGGAATGAGATGGTGAGAGAAGTAGTGTAAAAGAGTCCCATGTGAGTTCCCATAGAAAAGTGAAGACTAAGATTGCTCGGACATATTGGCAGAACATCCAGACAGGCTCACCAGATGGCCATGTGAGGCAAGAGTCATGAAGAAAGACGAAGGAAGAAATGTATCAGTGGAGTGAAAGAACATATGAAGAAAAGAGGAAGGAAGGAAAATCGATTTAACGTCCGTCGACATCGAGGTCATTAGAGACTGAACACATGCTCGGATTGTGTCAAGGGTGGGGGAGGGAATCATCTCAGAATTTACCTGGAGCGTTTTGGGAAAATCACGGAAAACCTACATCTCCATGGCCGGACGCGGGTTTGAACCGTTGTCCTCCCGATGCGAGTCCAGTGTGCTAACCACCGTGCCACCTCGCTCGATAAGAGAAGAGGCGGAGACAAAGAGAATTACATGGATGGAAACTGTAGAATATAAGGATTGTTGTTGTGGTCTTCAGTCGTGAGACTGGTTTGATGCAGCTCTCCATGCTACTCTATCCTGTGCATGCTTCTTCATCTCCCAGTACCTACTGCAGCCTACATCCTTCTGAATCTGCTTAGTGTATTCGTCTCCCTCTATGATTTTTACCCTCCACGCTGCCCTCCAATGCTAAATTTGTGATCCCTTGATGCCTCAGAACATGTCCTACCAACCAGTCCCTTCTTCTTGTCAAGTTGTGCCACAAACTTCTCTTCTCCCCAATTTTATTCAATACCTCCTCATTAGTTATGTGATCTACCCATCTAATCTTCAGCATTCTTCTATAGCACCACATTTCGAAAGCTTCTATTCTCTTCTTGTCTAAACTATTTATCGTCCATACATGGCTACACTCCATACATGGATACACTTTCAGAAACGACTTCCTGACACTTAAATCAATACTCGACGTTAACAAATTTCTCTTCTTCAGAAACGCTTTCCTTGCCATTGCCAGTCTACATTTTTATACCCTCTCTACTTCGACCATCATCAGTTATTTTTTTCCCCCAAATAGCAAAACTCCTTTACTACTTTAAGCGTCTCATTTGCTAATCTAGTTCCCTCAGCATCATCCGACTTAGTTCGACTACATTCCATTATCCTCGTTTTGCTTTAGTTGATGTTGATCTTATATCCTCCTTTCAAGACACTGTCCATTCCATTCAACTGCTCTTCCAAGTCCTTTGCTGTCTCTGACAGAATTACAATGTCATCGGCGAACTTTAAAGTTTTTATTTCTTCTCCATGGATTTTACTACCTACTCCGAATTTTTCTTCTGTTTCTTTTACTGCTTGCTCAATGTAGAGATTGAATAACATCGGGGATAGGCTACATCCCTGTCTCACTCCCTTCCCAACCGCTGCTTCCCTTTCATGCCCCTCGATTCTTATAACTGCCATCTGCTTTCTGTACACATTGTAAATATTCTCTCCCTGTATTTTACCCCTGCCACCTTTAGAATTTGAAGGAGAGGATTCCAGTCAACATTGTCAAAAGCTTTCTTTAAGTCTACAAATGCTAGAAACGTAGGTTTGCCTTTCCTTAATCTTTCTTCTTAAGTAAGTCGTAAGGTCAGTACTGCATCACGTGTTCCAGTGTTTCTACGGAATCCAAACTGATCTTCCCCGAGGTTGGCTTCTACTAGTTTTTCCATTCGTCTGTAAAGAATTCGTGTTACTATTTTGCAGCCCTCGCTTATTAAACTGATAGTTCGGTAATTTTCACATCTGTCAACACCTGCTTTCTTTGGAATTGGAATTATTGTATTCTTCTTGAAATCTGAGGGTATTTCGCCTGTCTCATACATCTTGCTCACCAGATGGTAGAGTTTTGTCAGGACTGGCTCTCCCGAGGTTGTCAGGAGTTCTAATGGAATGTTGTCTACTCCCGGGGCCTTGTTTCGTCTTAGGTCGAGTGTATATCTCCAAAACACGAACCTGTCGCTCCGAGGGAAAACTTGGTTGAAGCCTGTGACACTGAACCACTTGGGGAAAGGTGACGGCGACGGCGGCCGGCGTCCCAGCGCCGCGGAGCGAAACGTGCGTTCCAGCAGTGTCGGCGGCAGAAGTACGAGCCGGTGTCGCAACGGGCGGCCAGCCTTGGGCCGTCCGCCGGGACCGGGCGGCGGGCGCAGTGCAGCCAAGGATGCAAGGCCGCGCCGCGGGCCGCGCGCCGCACTTCCTGGTTGTGTGGCCCCACGCACTCCTACACGTACCGCCGCGGCACACGCACTTTCCCACCGAGCTTCCTACAGGTTGAGGCTCTTCTGGGATTGCAGCCCTGACCTACTTCAACACATTCACCGTCTCCGCCAAGTCCACGAGGGACGCTATTTTTGAACGCAGAGGCGATCGAGACAAGTTGTCTCGAAGAGGTTGTTTAGCGAGCCGAATCACTCCCTATTCCAGAATTCCCGTGCCTGTGACAGCTCATCACTGTCCTTCAGTTCGTCGTCCGAGATGAAACGCTTCCCTATTTTTTTTTTTTTTTTAGTGGACCAAACATAGGTAATCAAGGCCGGTCTGCACGGCAGATGCTCAAGGTACCCTCCACTTGAACTGTGAATTACGCATGTAAGTAGGCTGTTTAGGTTTTTATGTTGGTAACGCCACGTAGGGCTCTATATGAAAATCACTGACTGTGCTGTGTGAAGGCTGTGGTTGGTTTGCATTGTTCGAGTATATGCTATTGTAGTGTTGGGCAGTTGGATGTGAACAGCGCGTAGCGTTGCGCAGTTGGAGGTGAGCCGCCAGCAGTGGTGGATGTGGGGAGAGAGCCGGCCAGAGTGGCCGTGCGGTTCCAGGCGCTACAGTCTGGAACCGAGCAACCGCTACGGTCGCAGGTTCGAATCCTGCCTCGGGCATGGATGTGTGTGATGTCCTTAGGTTAGTTACGTTTAATTAGTTCTAAATTCTAGGCGACTGACGACCTCAGAAGTTAAGTCGCATAGTGCTCCCACGCACTTAAACCGCGTGACTCTGAGGCAGACACCTACATGCACATGCGGGGAGGAAGGTTCCCAAGAACACACTGTCTTTTTCTGCGGGCTACGCGGACAATAGACATACACTACACTTAGATTACACAGATACAGACATAGATATATACACAGCAATAAGAGACGAAGAACAATGGGCACAATTAAACGCACTGACAAACAGTATTTCCAAAACAACACATGAAGAGTATATGCGGACACGACATTACAGACACGCCTATGTGCAGCGTAACAGCAATGTCCAGAGGATGGACAGCGATACCCACAGTGACAGCGAAAATAGTGACAATGGGAGGAACAGGAGGAGGAAGTTGAGATGTGACAGTAAATAAGCAAAAGTGCTGGTAATCTAGCCAAGAAAACACCAAGTACTGTACATGGATGCGCACCTAAAGTAGTTAATACACAGGATTAGTAATAAATAGGATAAGCAACATAATTTCTCTACTAATAACCATTTGTGTGTGTGTGTGTGTGTGTGTGTGTGTGTGTGTGTGTGTGTGTGTGTGTGTGTGTGTGAGTGGCGGTCAACGGCTCAAAGAAAACATTCCGAGGTATTCACCGTCAGTCATATTTTGTGATGATACTAACAAATCTCAAATCTCTCATCTATCCTTCTTCTTTTTATATTCTTCTTAAAAAACAACAAAATTTTATTTATATTTCAACCTTAAATTATTGTTATTTTGAAAAGTATCATTCTGTGTAAATGTTGTAGATAAAACAAAAGGAAAGAATACTGTAAAAAGGTGAAAAACGAAAATTGTAATATGCACGACCTGTTTTACACATCAGGTAACAGATCTATAATTTGGCACTAAATAAATAAAATAGTGCTCAGAGCCATTCTTTGATGTGGGGAGACAGATGGCACAATTTTGAGAGCGGACGATCTGGACGTGTGTCCATCAGAAAGAGTAAATTTGTAAGACTGGATATCATGGGCTGATATATATATATATATATATATATATATATATATATATATATATATATATATAATCACTTTTGAACATTATTAAGGTAAATTCATTGTTTGTTCTCTATCAGAATCTTTCCTTTGCTAACTATGCCTATCAGTAGTTAGTGCCTTCAGCAGTTAGAATGCTTCATTTAGCTGGCAGTATTGGCGCTCGCTGTATTCCAGTAGTAGGAGTTACGAAGATTTTTGTGAGGTAAGTGATTCATGAAAGGTATATGTTATTGTTAGTCAGGGCCATTCTTTTGTAGGAATTTTTGAAAGTCAGATTGCGTTGCGCTAAAAATATTATGTGTCACTTTAGTGTTGATCAGAATAAGTAAAGAGAGTAATGTCTGACTACGTTCAGTTTTGCTCAGCTGTTTGAAAACCAAATAACATAGAGGTTTATCAGCACACTAATTCATTAATTTTTCTAAGGGGACGTTTCACGCATTGTGTGACCTGGGGGAATTGTGGCCGCGAGCTATCGTGGAGGAAGAGGAGATTAGTGTTTAACATCCAGCGAGGTCATTAGTGACGAAGCACAAGCTGAAATGAGGGAAGGATGGATTAGGAAAGCGGCCGGCATTTGCCGTAAGGGATCTAGGGAAATAACGGAAAACCTAAATCTGAGTGGGCGAACGCGGTTTTGAACCGTCGTCCTCCTGAATACGAGTCCAATGTGCTTACTACTGCGCCGCCCCGCTCGGTATTGTCGTCGAGCAGAATCACGCCCTTCGTGAGTACCCCAGACCGTTTCTTCTTGATGGACTTGTGTAGGCAACGGTATGTTGCACAGTACACGTCACCGTTAATGGCTTTTCCGTGCTCGAGGAATTCGAAGAGTTTCGGAAGACGAAGAAGACGGCGAGCATAATCTTTCTTACTGAAGGCACAGCTCTGAATTTTTCAGGGGAGGTGACAACGCATGCTTCAATTGCCTAGCCGGCCTGGGTAGCCGAACGGTTCTTGGCGCTACAGTCTGGAACGCGCGACCGCTACGGTCGCAGGTTCGAATCCTGCCTCGGGCATGGATGTGTGTGATGTCCTTGGGTTAGTTAGGTTTAAGTAGTTCTAAGTTCTAGGGTACTGATGACCTCCGAAGTTAAGTCCCATAGTGCTCAGAGCCATTAGAACCATTCAATTCCCTACATGTCTCACTACGGTATCCCAAAGCGGCATAAGCAAGTTTCAACCGACTCTTCATATGAACACTTATCGTATTTACGGCCAGTAAGTAACTTTGAAGATCATAATAACTTTGAAGATCATATCGCTTTGAAATCTCTCGCTTCTCGGTACACATACAGTGGAAACAATGAGCCCTGACGTGTGTCCAGTGCATGAGCTCATGGCATGGGTAATGTTTCCAGCACTCGCCATTGGGTTCTCTTCCACGTGACGAACGACGTACTCTTCAAAAGTCCAAAGTGTGACGCGTGCATGGATCACCACAGTCAGTCCTCATAGTTGTGAACGTACAAATTTCTCACAGCCGTTGTTGTTGTCGAACGAAAATGCAATGTGATGTCGTAATTACAACTGGGACTGATGACGGCGCCATCTTCCAAATTTGAGTGCGTTTCCTGAACCAGAGATTTGAAGGTGTTCTCATCTTCATACTAATTTCATATCCAAAGGGTACATTTCTAAATATGAGTTCCTTATCAAAACTACATCTACCGTCCACCACCGTAGCTGAATGGACAGCGCGCCGGCTTGTCATGCCGAAGGGCCCGGGTTCGATTCCCGGCTGGGTTGGAGATGTTCTCTCTCGGCTCGAGCACTGAGTGTTTGTGTCGTCTCCATCATCATCATTTCATCCTCATCGAACCATAAGTCGCCGAAGTGACGTCACCTCAAAAGACTTGCATCAGGTGATCAAGTCTACCCGCCGGGAGGCCCTCGCTATACATTTCGTTTCATCTACTAAGTCCCACCTAAAAACCCTAGAAGCCAGTAATAGGTATTGTGAAACACCCTGTGATGCTGTATGTCACGTGCAACTCTTGAGTTTTACAGTGCAAAAGGAATGTCAGTGGGTTTCGGAATCCACACTGCCTTTGGACGGTTGGTGATGGTGCATCGTTCCACAGCTACGCGAAATGAATAACGAGAAAGAACCGATTATCGGCTGTCGACTATCAAATCACTAAAGTTTTGTTTTCGATCTGTGCCCTCCTCAGACACCCTTGATTTGGCTGATGACAACCGCGACCTGCAATCTGTTTGGGTGGAAACAATACACAATGCACGTCGCAAGAAAACGACTTTATCCAGTGAACATTCGATGCATGCCCATAAAGTCATCCAGCACCAAATGAATAGCCTTATCATTTTTCCCACTGCACTCCAAAAATCCACTACATTCATGTTATCACACGTTAGAGGAACCCCTTCTTAGGGTCAATGATAAAATATCTGCCGAAATCGAAGCCAGATAAGCCACAGTACTCTCAGAGCAGGCTTGCACATCAGAAACACAAAATACGATAATATGTCACTAGTAAACTGCAGGAGCACCCATGAGAAGGTCCTGAATTACTATGGTTCAAATGGCTCTAAGCACTATAGGACTTAACATCTGAGGTTATGAGTCCCCTAGACTTAGAACTACTTAAACCTAACTAACCTAAGGACATCACACACATCCATGCCCGAGGCAGGATTCGAAACTGCGACCGTAGTGGCCGGCCAGTGTGGCCACGCGGTTACAGGCGCTTCAGTCTGGAACCGCGCGACCGCTACGGTCGCCGGTTCGAATCCTGCCTCGGGCATGGATGTGTGTGATGCCCTTAGGTTAGTTAGGTTTAAATAGTTCTAAGTTCTAGGGGACTCATGACCTCAGATGTAAAGTCCCATAGTGCTCAGAGCCATTTGAACCATTTTTTTTGCGACCGTAGCAGCAGCGTAGTTCCGGACTGAAGCGCCAACAACCGCTCGGCCACAGCGGCCGGCCCAGAATTAGTACCACTTAGTAACAGAACAGCAGCGAAATACTAAGCTCAGATTGGAATATATGTAACAAGGATGGTCTAGGCGCCAGTGGTGAAGACGCATTAATTAGAGTAAAACCTAGAGAGGTAGTTACCGATTCCGAATGGGAAACAGTCATAACTAGGTGTGACCATTTGAAAGGCCCTGAAGAGGACAGCACATAAAACAAACAGTAGCACCGACTCAGTGGGAGAATCTGAAGGAAATGAAAATCATCCACAAAACAAGTGCTACACAGTATACTCGTGTCACTGATTGTTCAGCACTGTTGACCAGTGTGGGGCCGTCATCAAGTAGAATAAATAGAAGATATAACGAAGATGCAACGAAGAGTGGTTCCATTAGTGACAGGATCATTTATTCGGCGCGAGGGCGTTACAGAGAAGCTCAACAAATTCCTGTGGCGGTCTCTACAAGAGGGTTATGGAAATGTTTTCTGTACACATTCCGAGAACGCACTTTCCAGGATGAGTCGGGCATCATCTTACTTCATCCCTCCTGCGTCTTGCGAAATGATAACAACGATAAAATTAGAAATTATCGCAGGGGGAGCTCTACAGACAGTCACATTTTCTATACGACTGTCGAGAATGGAACAGGGAAGAGGTTCAAATGGCTCTGAGGACTATGGGACTTAACATCTGAGGTCATCAGTCCCCTAGAACTTAGAACTACTTAAACCTAACTAACCTAAGGACATCACACACATCCATGCCCGAGGCACGATTCGAACCTGCGACCGTAGCAGTCGCGCGGTTCCGGACTGAAGGGCCTAGAACCGCTCGGACACAACGGCCTGCGAACAGGGAAGAGGGGAAAATATAGTGGTTCAAGGAGTACTTTCTACCATGCACTGTAAAGTGGCTTGCGGAGTGTATATGTGGATCACATGAGGAGACTGGATACTGACCAGAGTTAAAACGTGATCCAGTTATTTTAATGTCACCTTCGCCTTTATTCGACGTCAACGTATAATAACCACTCACAATCGGCAGGTGGCAGCACTAGCATTGGATGGTATACAAGGCCTACTGGGGGGGGGGGGGGGGGGGGGATGCGGACAACAGTGCGGAAACTGAGCGATTTATCGGACGTCGAAAAAATCATCATCATTGGCATTCGGGCTAACGGTTAAGTTTTTAAACTGTTGGCATGTCGCCGTGTTTAATAATACCGGGAATGGCAATATGGCGCTATCCAAGGCCGGCGCTGAGGCAAATGTCGTGCACCACGAGTCACAGATGATAGGGGTGAACAACGGCTGCTGAGATGGATCTTCTAGTGATGACCAACTGACCGCCCAGAAAGCGTTGCTGCGTATGGGCCTCCAGAGCAGGTGCCTGGTTCATACACCTATGTTGACTGCTGCTCATCGGAGACGGAAGACTGGGACTTCCAGTCTACTGAGTGGCGACAGGTGGCCTTTTCAGATGAATCATATTGTATGCTCCACCGAACAGATGACCGTTCGCGTGTACAGTGTGAAACGTCTGAAAGCAAAACCCTGCAACAATAGCCGGAAGCGTCCGGGCCGGAGAAGAAAGCGTTACTGTCTGGGGAATGTTTTCGTGGACTTGCCTGGATGATTTGATCGCTCTGGAAGGCACAGTTGATCAACGCAAATACACATCTACCCCTGGTTTACCATGTCCACCACTACATGCCGTATGTTTTTCCTCGACACGATGGCACCTACCAGGAGGACAATGCAGTGTCACACAGTTCGCAGTGTACGTACGTGGTTCGAAGAGCAGCAGGATCATTTTAAGGTACTCCCCTGCCCACCTAACTCCCTCCACTTAAACTCAATCGTGAATCTGTGGGACTAGCTCGATAGAGCAGTTAGCGCCATCGATCCTCAAAAGAGAAACTCAACCCAGCCGACCACGGCAATGGAGTTGGCATGGCTAAACATGCCAGTCGGTACCTTCCAGAACCTCACTGATTCTCTTCCTCCACGTCTCGCAGGGGGCCGCGCTGCAAAATAGTAAACTTTTGAGAGGTGGTCACATTAACATGACTAAACACTATTATTGTTACAGCATACGAAAGAACTGTGTGCACTGCCCTGGCGGTCGTTACCGAATGATTCACAAGAAGCAGTTTCTTGAGGTTTTCTTGAGATGTACAACTTCGAGAGTGCTGGCCGCTGTGGCCGAGCGGTTCTATGCGCTTTAATCCGGAACCGCATGACCGCTACGGTCGCAGGTTCGAATCCTGCCTCGGGCATGGATGTGGGTGATGTGCTTTGGTTAGTTAGGTTTAAGTAGTTCTTAGTCTAGGGGACTGATGACCTCAGATGTTAATTCCCGTAGTGCCTAGAGCCACTTGAACCATTTTTTGAACTTCGAGAGTGTGGTTTTGCAGAATGTCCATATTTACGTTTTATGTCAGATGAACGGATCTGAGACCATCCACAGATCTTAATTTTCACATGTTCGCTGTCTTTGACTTCAACATATTATACATCTCTCACGTCATATGCTTTTTCTGTACAGTTACAATTGCAGATCCGCTGTAAATTACTACCATCATTACCCACACCCCCAGATAAATCGAACCCCCTTACTTGCTGCATACAGGACCGAAAATACACGTTTGTAAGATTTCAAATTCACACAAACTGACAAACTTTGGTTTTTCAGAAGATCGATAACTTAGATTGTTAACAGTATTAGTCTCAGTGACCACCTACATCTACATCTACATTTACGTGATTACTCTGCTATTCACAAAAAAGTGACTGGCAGAGGGTTCAATGAACCACCTTCAAGCTGTCTCCCTACCGTTCCACTCTCGAACGGCGCGCGGGAAAAAGGAGCACTTAAATTTTTCTGTGCGACTTAAGAGTTCTATTATTTTATCGTGATGATCATTTCTTCCCCCCCCCCCCCCCCCCCCCCCCCCAATGAACCATGGACCTTGCCGTTGGTGGGGAGGCTTGCGTGCCTCAGCGATACAGATAGCCGTACCGTAGGTGCAACCACAACGGAGAGGTATCTGTTGAGAGGCTAGACAAACGTGTGGTTCCTGAAGAGGGGCAGCAGCCTTTTCAGTAGTTGCAAGGGCAACAGTCTGGATGATTGACTGACCTGGCCTTGTAACAATAACCAAAACGGCCTTGCTGTGCTGGTACTGCGAACGGCTGAAAGCAAGGGGAAACTACAGCCGTAATTTTTCCCGAGGGCATGCAGCTTTACTGTATGATTACATGATGATGGCGTCCTCTTGGGTAAAATATTCCGGAGGTAAAATAGTCCCCCATTCGGATCTCCGGGCGGGGACTACTCAAGAGGATGTCATTATCAGGAGAAAGAAAACTGGCGTTCTACGGATCGGAGCGTGGAATGTCAGATCCCTTAATCGGGCAGGTAGGTTAGAAAATTTAAAAAGTGAAATGGATAGGTTGAAGTTAGATATAGTGGGAATTAGTGAAGTTCGGTGGCAGGAGGAACAAGACTTCTGGTCAGGTGACTACAGGGTTATAAACACAAAATCAAATAGGGGTAATGCAGGAGTAGGTTTAATAATGAATAGGAAAATAGGAATGCGGGTAAGCTACTACAAACAGCATAGTGAACGCATTATTGTGGCCAAGATAGATACGAAGCCCACGCCTACTACAGTAGTACAAGTTTATATGCCAACTAGCTCTGCAGATGACGAAGAAATTGAAGTATGATGAAATAAAAGAAATTATTCAGATTGTGAAGGGAGACGAAAATTTAATAGTCATGGGTGACTGGAATTTGAGTGTAGGAAAAGGGAGAGAAGCAAACATAGTAGGTGAATATGGATTGGGGGACAGAAATGAAAGAGGAAGCCGCCTGGTAGAATTTTGCACAGAGCACAACATAATCATAACTAACACTTGGTTTAAGAATCATAAAAGAAGGTTGTATACATGGAAGAACCCTGGAGATACTAAAAGGTATCAGATAGATTATATAATGGTAAGACAGAGATTTAGGAACCAGGTTTTAAATTGTAAGACATTTCCAGGGGCAGATGTGGACTCTGACCACAATCTATTGGTTATGACCTGTAGATTAAAACTGAAGAAACTGCAGAAAGGTGGGAATTTAAGGAGATGGGACCTGGATAAACTAAAAGAACCAGAGGTTGTACAGAGATTCAGGGAGAGAATAAGGGAGCAATTGACAGGAATGGGGGAAAGAAATACAGTAGAAGAAGAATGGGTAGCTTTGAGGGATGAAGTAGTGAAGGCAGCAGAGGATCAAGTAGGTAAAAAGACGAGGGCTAGTAGAAATCCTTGGGTAACAGAAGAAATATTGAATTTAATTGATGAAAGGAGAAAATATAAAAATGCAGTAAGTGAAACAGGCAAAAAGGAATACAAACGTCTCAAAAACGAGATCGACAGGAAGTGCAAAATGGCTAAGCAGGGATGGCTAGAGGACAAATGTAAGGATGTAGAGGCCTATCTCACTAGGGGTAAGATAGATACCGCCTACAGGAAAATTAAAGAGACCTTTGGAGATAAGAGAACGACTTGTATGAATATCAAGAGCTCAGATGGAAACCCAGTTCTAAGCAAAGAAGGGAAAGGCGAAAGGTGGAAGGAGTATATAGAGGGTCTATACAAGGGCGATGTACTTGAGGACAATATTATGGAAATGGAAGAGGATGTAGATGAAGATGAAATGGGAGATACGATACTGCGTGAAGAGTTTGACAGAGCACTGAAAGACCTGAGTCGAAACAAGGCCCCCGGAGTAGACAATATTTCATTGGAACTACTGACGGCCGTGGGAGAGCCAGTCCTGACAAAACTCTACCATCTGGTGAGCAAGATGTATGAAACAGGCGAAATACCCTCAGACTTCAAGAAGAATATAATAATTCCAATCCCAAAGAAAGCAGGTGTTGACAGATGTGAACATTACCGAACTATCAGTTTAATAAGTCACAGCTGCAAAATACTAACACGAATTCTTTACAGACGAATGGAAAAACTAGTAGAAGCCAACCTCGGGGAAGATCAGTTTGGATTCCGTAGAAACACTGGAACACGTGAGGCAATACTGACCTTACGACTTATCTTAGAAGAAAGATTAAGGAAAGGCAAACCTACGTTTCTAGCATTTGTAGACTTAGAGAAAGCTTTTGACAATGTTGACTGGAATACTCTCTTTCAAATTCTAAAGGTGGCAGGGGTTAAATACAGGGAGCGAAAGGCTATTTACAATTTGTACAGAAACCAGATGGCAGTTATAAGAGTCGAGGGAGATGAAAGGGAAGCATTGGTTGGGAAGGGTGTAAGACAGGGTTGTAGCCTCTCCCCGATGTTGTTCAATCTGTATATTGAGCAAGCAGTAAAGGAAACAAAAGAAAAATTCGGAGTAGGTATTAAAATTCATGGAGAAGAAATAAAAACTTTGAGGTTCGCCGATGACATTGTAATTCTGTCAGAGACAGCAAAGGACTTGGAAGAGCAGTTGAATGGAATGGACAGTGTCTTGAAAGGAGGATATAAGATGAACATCAACAAAAGCAAAACAAGGATAATGGAATGTAGTCTAATTAAGTCGGGTGATGCTGAGGGAATTAGATTAGGAAATGAGACACTTAAAGTAGTAAAGGAGTTTTGCTACTTGGGGAGCAAAATAACTGATGATGGTCGAAGTAGAGAGGATATAAAATGTAGGCTGGCAATGGCAAGGAAATCGTTTCTGAAGAAGAGAAATTTGTTAACATCGAGTATAGATTTAAGTGTCAGGAAGTCGTTTCTGAAAGTATTTGTATGGAGTGTAGCCATGTATGGAAGTGAAACATGGACGATTACCAGTTTGGACAAGAAGAGAATAGAAGCTTTCGAAATGTGGTGCTACAGAAGAATGCTGAAGATAAGGTGGGTAGATCACGTAACTAATGAGGAGGTACTGAATAGGATTGGGGAGAAGAGAAGTTTGTGGCTCAACTTGACTAGAAGAAGGGATCGGTTGGTAGGACATGTCCTGAGGCATCAAGGGATCACAAATTTAGCATTGGAGGGCAGCGTGGAGGGTAAAAATCGTAGGGGGAGACCAAGAGATGAATACACTAAGCAGATTCAGAAGGATGTAGGTTGCAGTAGGTACTGGGAGATGAAAAAGCTTGCACAGGATAGAGTAGCATGGAGAGCTGCATCAAACCAGTCTCAGGACTGAAGACCACAACAACAACAACGATCATTTCTCCCTATGTATTTGGACGCCAACAGATTTTTTTTCGGAATCGGAGGAGAAAACTGGTGATTTAAATTTCATGAGAAGATCCCGTCGCAACGAAAAACACCTTTGTTTTAATGATTGCCATTCCAACTCACGTGTCATGTCCGTAGCACTATCTCCCCTATTTCGCGATAATACAAAACGAGCTCTCCTTCTTTGAACTTTTTCGATGTCATCCATCAGTCCCACCTGATGTGGATACCACACCGCACAGCAATACTCAAGAATAGGTCGGACAAGCGTGGTGTAAGCAAATGTGTGTGAAATCTTATGGTACTGAACTGCTAAGGTCATCAGTCCCTAAGCTTACACACTACTTAACCTAAATTATCCTAAGGACAAACACACACACCCATGCCCGAGGGAGGACTCGAACCTCCGCCGGGACCAGCCGCACAGTCTATGACTGCAGCGCCTGAGACCGCTCGGCTAATCCCGCGCGGCTTTGTGGTGTAAGCAGTCTCTTTAGTTGACCTGTTGCACCTTCTAAGTGTTCTGCCAATGAATCGCAGTCTTTGGTTTGCTCTACCTACAACATTATCTGTGTGATCATTCCGATTTAGGGTATTTGTAATTGTAGTCCCGAAGTATTTAGTAGAATTTACAGCCTTCAGAGTTGTGTGACTTATCGCGTAATCGAAATTTAGCAGATTTATTTTAGTACTCATGTGAATAACTTGACACTTTTCTGCAAACAATTTAAGACGGCTACTCAGATTGTCTCCTATGTCGTTGATCGTTAATATGGATCAGGAAAAATAGAGGACCTAAAACACTTCCCTGGAGAACGCCGGATATTACTTTTGTTTTACTCGATTACTTTCCGTCTATTACTACGAACTGTGACCTTTCTGACAGGAAATCACGAATCCAGTTGCACAGATGATGCAATATTGTATAGGCACGCAGTTTGGTTAGAAGATGCTTCTGAGGAACGATGTCGAAAGCCTTCTGGAAATCTAAAAATATGGAATCAATTTGACGTCCCCTGTGGATAGCGTTCATTACTTCATGAGTATAAGGAGCTAGTTGTGTTTCACAAGAACGATATTTTCTGAATCCGTGCCATGTGTCAATAAATCGTTTTCTTCGAAGTACTTCATAATGTTCGAATACAGTATATGTTCCAAAACCCTACTGCAAATCGACGTTAGTCACAAGGGCCTGTAATTCAGCGGATTACTCCTACTTCCCTTTTTTTGGTGTTTATGTGGCTCGAGCAATTTTCCAGCCTTTAAGTACGGATCTTTCTGTGAGCGAGCGGTTTTATATAATAGCTAAATATGGAGCGTACTCAGAAAGGAACGTGACTGGTATACAATCTGGACCTGAGGCCTTGCCTTTATTAAGTGATTTAATTTGTTTTGCTACACCGATTATATCTACTTCTATGTTTCTCATCTTGGCAGTTGTTCTTGATTGGAATTCAGGAATATTTACTTCGTCTTCTTTGGTGAAGGAGTTTCGGAAGACCTCATTTACGGTAACGTGAAATCACTATGAATTCATGTTATGGATGGGTTCCGTCCGTATACACGCAGTTTTCGCGAATGTCATTTAACCACAAGCGACTGGAACATAGCGGAAAAGTTACCAGATCGTTAATTTAAAACAGGAACGTCCGCGGTCGTATTCCGAAGTTGACAAAGGAAGTTCGCGGTCTGAAGTCACGTTGACGGCGACGTCAATCAGAGACGGAACTTGAGCTGTGACCTGAGAAGGCTGAGGAAGTACAGTGGCTGTTTTTTTTTTAACGAAGGAAACAACCCAGAATAGCCGCAGGGGACTAGTGGAGCTGCATCCGTAGTATATCGAGAGAGAGAGAGACGAACAGAAAAAAATATCAAAAATCAGGAGCACGTATTCAAGAAACGGTTGGTTTCAATGTTGCATAGTCCACACATTCGAAGTAGCTAATGAGTGACTAAGAACACACTATTACTCACAATTAATGATGTGCCGAGGCACAAAGTCACGTTGACCTGTACTTCCCAGGATTTCATTCCTTTGAAATGTATGTCCCATTCAGCTTCTTACACAGTTTTCACACGTTAACTATATTTAAGGTTATTTTTATCTCACTAAAAGCTGTAACTTGCGTGAAACTTAGCATCATACACCTCTGGAAAAAATGTGACAGATAGTTCGTCGTTGTAGGAGTACATGAAAACAAATTCAGACCAAATGAAAGACGCATGTTAGAGTAAAGGATGCCCAAACATTTGCATCAATGAAACTTCCTGGCAGATGCAAACTTTGTGTCGGACCGAGACTTAAACTCGGGACCTGAATCTTTTGCGGGGAAGTGCCCTATCGTCTGAGCTACCCAAGCGCGACTCACGCCCCGTTCTCACGGCTTCACTTCTGTCAGTACCTCGTCTCCTACCTTCCACACTTCATAGAAGCTCTTTCGCGAACCTTGCACGATTAGCTCTCCTGGAAGAAAGGATCTTGTGGAGACATGGCTTAGCCACAGCCTGGAGGATGCTAGTGCTGCAAGGTTCGTAGAAGAGCTTTTGTGAACTTTAGAAGGTAGGAGACGAGGTACTGGGAGAAGTGAAGCTGTGAGAAAGTGGCTTGTGTCCTGCTTGGGTAGCTCAGAGGGTAGAGCACTTGCCCGCGAAAGGCAAAAGTCCCGAGTTCGAGTCTAGGTCCGGCACACAATTTTAATCTGCCAGGAAGTTTCATATCAGCACACACTCCGCTGCAGGGTGAAAATCTCATTCTGGGGTCGAATCAATACACAGTGTATCCCTCACTTATGGAAACGCAGACCTGTATTCTCAAATGCAAACAATCATAAAAGTGCCGAATAGCATCCTACGATGGACTGTCCCAAGCACCTTGAGACTTTTGTTGCACTTCGGCAATTGTTCTTGTAGGCCCTGGAGAACTACACTCCTGGAAATTGAAATAAGAACACCGTGAATTCATTGTCCCAGGAAGGGGAAACTTTATTGACACATTCCTGGGGTCAGATACATCACATGATCACACTGACAGAACCACAGGCACGTAGACACAGGCAACAGAGCATGCACAATGTCGGCACTAGTACAGTGTATATCCACCTTTCGCAGCAATGCAGGCTGCTATTCTCCCATGGAGACGATCGTAGAGATGCTGGATGTAGTCCTATGGAACGGCTTGCCATGCCATTTCCACCTGGCGCCTCAGTTGGACCAGCGTTCGTGCTGGACGTGCAGACCGCGTGAGACGACGCTTCATCCAGTCCCAAACATGCTCAATGGGGGACAGATCCGGAGATCTTGCTGGCCAGGGTAGTTGACTTACACCTTCTAGAGCACGTTGGGTGGCACGGGATACATGCGGACGTGCATTGTCCTGTTGGAACAGCAAGTTCCCTTGCCGGTCTAGGAATGGTAGAACGATGGGTTCGATGACGGTTTGGATGTACCGTGCACTATTCAGTGTCCCCTCGACGATCACCAGTGGTGTACGGCCAGTGTAGGAGATCGCTCCCCACACCATGATGCCGGGTGTTGGCCCTGTGTGCCTCGGTCGTATGCAGTCCTGATTGTGGCGCTCACTTGCACGGCGCCAAACACGCATACGACCATCATTGGCACCAAGGCAGAAGCGACTCTCATCGCTGAAGACGACACGTCTCCATTCGTCCCTCCATTCACGTCTGTCGCGACACCACTGGAGGCGGGCTGCACGATGTTGGGGCGTGAGCGGAAGACGGCCTAACGGTGTGCGGGACCGTAGCCCAGCTTCATGGAGACGGTTGCGAATGGTCCTCGCCGATACCCCAGGAGCAACAGTGTCCCTAATTTGCTGGGAAGTGGCGGTGCGGTCCCCTACGGCACTGCGTAGGATCCTACGGTCTTGGCGTGCATCCGTGCGTCGCTGCGATCCGGTCCCAGGTCGACGGGCACGTGCACCTTCCGCCGACCACTGGCGACAACATCGATGTACTGTGGAGACCTCACGCCCCACGTGTTGAGCAATTCGGCGGTACGTCCACCCGGCCTCCCGCATGCCCACTATACGCCCTCGCTCAAAGTCCGTCAACTGCACATACGGTTCACGTGCACGCTGTCGCGGCATGCTACCAGTGTTAAAGACTGCGATGGAGCTCCGTATGCCACGGCAAACTGGCTGACACTGACGGCGGCGGTGCACAAATGCTGCGCAGCTAGCGCCATTCGACGGCCAACACCGCGGTTCCTGGTGTGTCCGCTGTGCCGTGCGTGTGATCATTGCTTGTACAGCCCTCTCGCAGTGTCCGGAGCAAGTATGGTGGGTCTGACACACCGGTGTCAATGTGTTCTTTTTTCCATTTCCAGGAGTGTATTAAGATCCTGCTACATTACGTTCCTTATGTGTTAAATTGGTGCGAGATCTGTTTACCTGGCTGGCCAGGACATTGGTTGTGGTACACTCCGACGACCACTGTGCATCGCAACAGCCGTATGTGGATGTGAAATGTCGTGCTGGAAGAACACTTCTCTTTCCTGTCGAAGAAATGGTGGTAGTACGGAGATAACAGCCTGCGCAATGTAGCGGGCACTGGTTACTTAACTCTGAAAAAATACCAAGTTGGACCACAAGTTGTAACTGATGGCCTCTTACACTATGAAACCTGAGACGGGATAGGTATGTCGTTGGCGAATGCACTCGACAATAGGCTGCTCATCAATTCTACGCCATACACGTGTACTTTCATCACTGGCATGCAGACAGAACCTACTCCCATCACTGAAGACAAGAGAGCACCATTACCCTCTCCAGTCGACTCTTTCATTGCTTATTGTACAAAACCACTCTGCGCGGCGTGACGTTGCCGCGCGGTCTTGGGCGTCTTGTCACGGTCCGTGCGGCTCCCCCCGTCGGAGGTTCGAGTCCTCCCTTGGGCATGATTGTGTGTGTGTGCTGTCTATAGCGTAAGTTAGTTTAAGTTAGATTAAGTAGTGTGTAGGCTTATGGATCGATGACGTCAGCAGTTTGCTCCCATGAATCCTTTATCACCGGCGTAACTTCCTTCTCGGTATAATCAGTCTGGTTTACTTCTGTTCAACATATTCAATACTACAATTATTATTATTATTGTTGTTGTTGTTGTGTTCTTCAGTCCTGAGACTGGTTTGATGCAGCTTTCCATGCTACTCTATCCTGTGCAAGCTTCTTCATCTCCCAGTTCTTACTGCAACCTACATCCTTCTGAATCTGCTTAGTGTATTCATCTCTTGGTCTCCCTCTATGATTTTTACCCTCCACGCTGCCCTCCATTCCAAAATTGGTATCTCTTGATGCCTCAGAACATGTCCTACGAACCGGTCCCTTCTTCTTGTCACGTAGTGCCACAAATCCCTCTTCTCCCCAATTCTATTCAATACCACTTCATTACATATGTGATCTACCCATCCAATCTTCAGCATTCTTCTGTAGCACCACATTTCAAAAGCTTCTATTCTCTTCTTGTCCAAACTATTTATCGTCCATGTTTCACTTCCATACATGGCTACATTCCATTCAAATAATTTCAGAAACGACTTCCTGACTTTAAATCTATACTCGATGTTAACAAATTTCTCTTCTTCAGAAACGCTTTCCTTGCCATTGCCAGTCTCCATTTTATGAGTTACTTTGCTCCCCAAATAGCAAAACTCCTTTACTACTTTAAGTGTCTCATTTCCTAATCTAATTTCCTCAGCATCACCCGACTTAATTCGGCTACATTCCATTATCCTCGTTTTACTTTTGTTGATGTTCATCCTATATCCTCCTTTCAAGACACTGTCCATTCCGTTCAACTGCTCTTCCAAGTCCTTTCCTATCTCTGACAGAATTACAACGTCATCGGCGAACCTCAAAGTTTTTATTTCTTCTTCATGAATTTCAATACCTACTCCGAATTTTTCTTTTGTTTCCTTTACTGCTTGCTCAATATACAGATTGAATAACATCGGGGCGAGGCTACAACCCTGTCTCACTCCCTTCCCAACCACTTCTTCCCTTTCATGCCCCTCGACTCTTATAACTGCCATCTGGTTTCTGTACAAATTGTAAATAGCCTTTCGCTCCCTGTATTTTACCCCTGCCACCTTAAGAATTTGAAAGAGAGTATTCCAGTCAACATTGTCAAAGTTTTCTCTAAGTCTACAAATGCTAGAAACGTCGGTTTGCCTTTTCTTAATCTTTCTTCTAAGTGGGAAGGTCAGTATTGCCTCACGCGTTCCAACATTTCTACGGAACCCAAACCGATCTTCCCCGAGGTCGGCTTCTGCCAGTTTTTCCATTCGTCTGTAAAGAATTCGCATAAGTATTTTGCAGCTGTGACTTATTAAACTGATTGTTCGGTGATTTTCACATCTGTCAACACCTGCTTGAAATCTGAGGGTATTTCGCCTGTCTCATACATCTTGCTTATCAGATGGTAGAGTTTTGTCAGGATTGGCTCTCCCAAGGCCGTCAGTAGTTCTAATGGAATGTTGTCTACTCCCGGGGCCTTGTTTCGACTCAGGTCTTTCAGTGCTCCGTCAAACTCTTCACGCAGTATCGTATTTCCCATTTCATCTTCATCTACATCCTCTTCCATTTTCATAATACTGTCTTCAAGTACATCGTCCTTGTATAGACCCTCTATATACTCCTTCCACCTTTCTGCTTTCCCTTCTTTGCTTAGAACTTGGTTTCCATCTGAGCTTTTGATATCCGTACAAGTGGTTCTATTTTCACCAAAGGTCTCTTTAATTTTCCTGTAGGCAGTATCTATCTTACCTCTAGTGAGATAAGCCTCTATATCCTTACATTTGTCCTCTAGCCATCTCTGCTTAGCCATTTTGCATTTCCTGTCGATCTCTTTTTTTAGACGTTTGTATTCCTTTTTGCCTGCTTCATTTACTGCGTTTTTGTATTTTCTCCTTTCATCAATTAAGTTCAATATTTCTTCTGTTACCCAAGGATTTCTACTAGCCCTCGTCTATATACCTACTTGATCCTCTGCTGCCCTCACTACTTCATCCCTCAGAGCTACCCATTCTCCTTCTACTGTATTTCTTTCCCCGATTCTTGTTAATTGTTCCCTTATGCTCCCCCTGAAACCCTGTAAAACCTCTGGTTTAGTCAGTTTATCCACGTCCCATCTCCTTAAATTCCCACCTTTTTGCAGTTTCTTCAGTTTTAATCTAAAGTTCATAACCAATAGATTGTGGTCAGAGTCCACATCTGCCTCTGGAAATGCCTTACAATTTAAAACCTGGTTCCTAAATCTCTGTCTTACCATTATATAATCTATCTGATACCTTCTAGTATCTCCAGGATTCTTCCATGTATACAACCTTCTTTTATGATTCTTGAACCAAGTGTTAGCTATGATTAAGTTATGCTCTGTGCAAAATTCTACCAGACGGCTTCCTCTTTGATTTCCTAGCCCCTATCCATATTCACCTACTACGTTTCCTTCTCTCCCTTTTCCTACTCTCGGATTCCAGTCACCCATGACCATTACATTTTCGTCTCGCTTCGCTCTCTGAATAATTTCTTTTATCTCATCATACATTTAATCAATATCTTCATCATCTGCAGAGGTAGTTGGCATATAAACTTGTACTACTGCAGTAGGCGTGGGCTTCGTGTCTATCTTGGTCACAATAATGCGTTCACTATGCTGTTTGTAGTAGCTTACCCGCACTCCTATTTTTTGATTCATTATTAAACCTACTCCTGCATTACCCCTATTTGATTTTGTATTTATAACCCTGTATTCACCCGACCAAAAGTCTTGTTCCTCCTGCCACCGAACTTCACTAATTCCCACTATATCTAACTTTAACCTATCCATTTCCCTTTTTAAATTTTCTAACCTACCTGCTCGATTAAGGGATCTGACATTCTATCCTCCGATCCGTAGAACGCCAGTTTTCTTTCTGCTGACAACGACGTCCTCCTGAGTAGTCACCGCCCGGAGATCCGAATGGGGGACTATTTTACCTCCGGAATATTTTATCCAAGAGGACGCCATCATCATTTACCCATACAGTAAAGCTGCATGCCCTCGGGAAAAATTACGGCTGTAGTTTCCCCTTGGTTTCAGCCGTTCGCAGTACCAGCACAGCAAGGCCGTTTTGGTTAGTGTTGCAACGCCAGATCAGTCAATCATCCAGACTGTTGCCCCTGCAACTACTGAAAAGGCTGCTGCCTCTCTTCAGGAACCACGCGTGTGTCTGGCCTCTCAACAGATACCGCTCCGTTGTGGTTGCACCTACAGTATGACCATCTGTATCGCTGAGGCACGCAAGCTTCCCCACCAACGGCAAGGTCCATGGTTCATAGGGGGATGGTTTATTATTATTATTATTATTATTATTATTATTATTATACAGCATATGCGCTATTAACATTGTAATATTGGCTCACTAAGGACGTCCGAGTAAATGCAAGAGAGCTTGCAAGCTCTAATCTTGCCATGTGAAATACTTTCATAAATAAATAAATAAATAAATAAAAGGCGACCACCAAATCAACAATTTCGAACGAGGTAAAATTAATAAAAAAAGGAACATTCATAAAATAAGTAAATGAAATGCACCGAAATAATTAAAAGCGAAAAATAATACTATGGAGTGGTTTTGCAACGTGAACGAATTTAACGCAAAAAATCAGAAGTAATCTCTGAAGCGAATTACTGAAAAACGTGATAATCACCGTTTCACCGAAATGTACATTAATAACGGCCTGTAAATTAGTAAAATGTGTATCGTGTGTAGATTTGCGCACCTACTCCGCGACAGTGTCATTTGATCTGCAATTAGAGAACTGCACAGAAACAGGGAGCGTGATGCTTTCCTGGTAATGAGGGTTGAAGAGGCCTCGTTTCCACGCACAGCCTGTGAATCTGAAATTATCGAGAGGTCACTTGAACTCTCGGATTCCAGTAAATTGCTGACGCATGTATATCGGCTATGTGTGATTGATCCATAAAGAATCACGGAAGCAAACGCCCGCCAAGGTATCAAAGGTGCTTCATTAAATGTTCAAGTGGTCTCATTAGCTGCTCTGATTCTAATTGGCCTATATACCGGTGCCTCTACACAACTACCATTGTCTACTCTTTGTATCGCAGCATCTTGTAGCTGAGAGCCCACAGATATTACAGCTATTAATTTGAAACATTAGCAGCTAGATTTTGAAACACAATGGGCTGCCGTGTTAGCGTTCTGTGTTAGAAACGCATTGGCGTCATCGAAGAGACGAGTCATGCTTTTGGCTGGCTGCCGAGCACAAATGTTCTGAGTGCGTCACAGTGAGTAGGACGGATAAACAGCTTCTATTAACATATTTCTAAATGCACAGTTCCCAGATTCCGTAGCAACATTAATGTTGCTCATCTTAAATGTCATCTCACCGCTGTGAAGAGGAAAATAATCGGTGGAAATGGTAATTTTGCAGGAAGGAAATCCCATCGGCAGGTACACTTTTATGGTGTGTGGTATAATTTATATTTCAAAAAAGAAATAGGTACAAAACTAAAGTCGGTTGGGTATTTAAAAAAAAGGCAGCTTCACTCTTACCTGCTCTCGTCGCTCTTAACAACCGGTCTGATATTAGCGAACGACTTACGGCCAGTGTCTCAGAGGGTGTCTTGCGTCAGAGTGAAGCGTCAGGAGTCAGGAATTACGATTAAATGTATTACATGAATATTCATGTTCTCACGGATTATTACAATGAGGTGACAGAAGTCATGGGATAACGGTATGCAAATACACGCATGGCGGTAGTACAGCGTACGAAAAGTATAAAAGGGCACTGCATAGGCGGAACTGTCATTTATACTCACGTGATTCACGGGGAAAGGTTTCCGACGTGATTATGACCGCACGACTGGAACTAACAGACCATGAATGCGGACCGGTGGTTGAAAGTAGACGCACGGGACATTCAATTTCGGAAATCGTTAGGGAGTTCAATGTTCCGAGATCCACAGTGACGAGATTGTGCCGAGAATACCAAATTTCTGGCATAACTTCTCACCGCAGACAGCGCACTGGCTAACGGCCTTCACTTAACAACCGGGAGCAGCGGTGTTTGGTACAGCTGCCAGTGCTAACAGACAAGAAACACTGCGTGAAATAAACACTGAAATCAGTGTGGGACGTACGAGGAACGTATCCGTTAGGACAGTGTGACTTAATTAGACGTTAATGGGCCGTGGAAGCAGACGACCGAAGCGAGTGCCTTTGCTAACAGCACATCGCCTGGAGCGCCACTCCTGGGCTCGTGGCCATTTCGGTTGGACCCTAGACGACCGGGAAACAGCAGCCTGGTCAGATTTCAGTTGGTAAGAGCTGATGGTAGGGTTGGAATGTGCGCAGATACCACGATGCCATGGACCCAAGTTGTCAACAAGGCACTGTGCATGATGGTGGTGGCTCCATAATGGTGCAGGCTCTGTTTACGCGGAATGAACTGGGTTCTCTAGTCAAACTGAACCGATCATTGACTGAAAATAGTAATGCTCCGCTGTTTGGAGACCAACTGCAGCCATTCATATGTTTCATGTTCCCAAACAACAATGGAGTTTCTATAGATGACAACGCACCATATCACCGGGCTACAGCTGTTCGCGATTGGTTTGAAGAACATTCTGGGCAACTCGAGCGAATGATTTGGCCACCCAGATCGCCCGACATGAATCCCATGGAACATTTATGGGACATAACTGAAAGGTCAGTTCGTGCATAAAATCCTACACCGGCAACACTTTCGTAGTTTTGGAGGCTATACAGGCACCATGGCTCGTATTTCTGCAGTGAACTTCCAGCGATTTGTTGAGTCCGCGCCACGTCGAGTTGCTGCACTACATCGAAAAAAACGAGGTCCGAAGCGATATAAGGAGGTATCTCATGAGTTTTTTCACATCAGTGTATTTGGTTCATGTAATTTATTGCGCCATTTGGTCAGTAACAAAAATTTTCTTGTTGCTAATATTTCGATGTAAACATTTTCGCAGAATGTCGGAAAGACACCTCTCGTCCACCTTACATGTTGGTAATTCGGGCCAAGTGAAGATGAGTATGCGACAAATCATAGTGGAAGAAATACCTCATAGGCGACAGAGATATGCACTACGGTGACTGCTCTGTGAAGGATGATGCTTCACAAACTCTCGTCGACAGGGGGACAGTTCCATTGTCAGTGAGAGTTGATTGTTGACAGTGAAGATTGCACCGTTTGTCAGTGTTAAAACATTCGTCACGATTAATTAAAATATTCGTCAAACATACCTCATTTTCTTCCATTAACACTGAATACAAGAAGTATGACTGAAGGATGATACATGAACGTTTTCATGATCCATACTGTGGCTTGCCCGTATACAGTTCTCAGCCGTGGCAGATTTATCCATCCATGAGCTGAAGTCCCACACTCCCGCATCCTATCAACTAGACTGTCTAGTGCCCATCTAGTGCTAGTTTGATAACTGTTACCCAATTATCATGTTTCCCCAGCTTCGTTACTCCTGTCACCTTGACGGATAGAGCCATCCTCTACTGCTTCTTTGGTAGCTGCCACATTAATTGTCACCGTCTCCCGCGATCGTCGACGTTTTCCGCCTTCATCACATTGTTTCGCCCCCGCGAAACCGTTGCCTCCTTTTCGCTTTCGTGGCCACCGCTGCAGCCGTCGCCGTCGTCATCTGTTGCTTTAATCACCACCTCCTCGCCTCGCTGCTGTCTTCTCCTAACACCTCGCTGACACTTCGTCGCCGGTAACATTCTCATCGCCTACAACTTCGCCGTTGTCCGTCACCGTCGTCCTAGGCGCTGCTCTGGCGGCTGCCCACACCACCCAACGCCGATCATTGCCATCCGCCATCATGGATCTCCACATCACGTCAGTAATCTATGCTTGCCCATCTCCAGCTCCCACTGTCACCACATAGAACACCTCTCAACTACCAACCTACATCCATCCTCTCGTACCTACAATTTCGTATCCGACCACAACCACAACTGATTCTTATCACCAGCCACCGCACCTGAGCAACAGTAACAAAGGCTGACATCCCACGCATGCTTTATAAAAACTGCAACACACCAACTGACACATACCAGGCAAAGGATCTGCGCCGGCCGTTGTAGACGAGCGGTTCTAGGCACTACAGTCCGGATCCGCGCTCTGCTACGGTCGCAGGTTCGAATCCTGCCTCGGGCATGGTTGTGTGTTGTCCTTAGGTTAGTTCGGTTTAAGTAGTTCTAAGTCTAGGGGACTGATGACCTCAGATGTTAAGTCCCATAGTGCTTGGAGCCATTTGAATTTTGAAAGGATCTGTACAACCCAAACAAGTTCATATCCTGCCATATCCATCCCATAAACATCTTTCCCTCCAATAGTTGCTAAAAAAACCAAAACGCCGAGCCGGCCGATGTGGCTGAGCGGTTCTAGGCGCTTCAGTCTGGAACCGCGCAACCGCTACGGTCGCAGGTTCGAATTCTGCCTCGGGCATGGATGTGTGTGATGTCCTTAGGTTAGTTAGGTTTAAGTAGTTCTAAGTTCTAGGGGACTGATGACCTCAGATGTTAAGTCCCATAGTGCTTTAGTACAGCCCCACAAAAAGGAGACGCATGTGTTCACATCCACAGAATATGGCGGCCAACTGAGGCCTATGCCAGTGGCCTCTGGTTACCCCAGAGCCAGAATGCGTTCCCCAAAGTGCTCCTTCAGGACATCAAACACTCTCCTGGTTCAATGGGGTGGAGTTCCGTCTTGCGTGAACCACAACTTGTCGAAATAAGGGTCACTTTGGATAATGGGGATGAAATTATCTTCCAAAACCTTGGCGTACCACTCGGTAGTCACCGTGCCATCAAGGAATATCGCACCGATTATTCCGTGACTGACTTCTCCATCGCGAAATGCGGATTCTCAGTGCCCCAGACTCGCCAATTTTGCTTATTGACGAATCCATCCACATGAAAGTGGGTTTAATCGCTAAACCAAACCATACAGCGCATACTAATTCCCATCATGCTCCGTGGCCAACCGTGCAGTTTGAACGTCCTAACGCAAACCGTTCAGATGGTATGACGATTTTATTTCATATAGTTCAATAATTGTCATCATGTATCTTTAATGCTATCGTTCATATCCAATATCATATTAGAATTTATGCAATAGGTTTAGTTTCGCTACCTGTTTGACACGTAAGTGGACACGCAATGGGCAAACAAATGTTATCGCAATTATTACTTTTACTGATTTCATTTCAGTGAAAGTAAATTCTGCCGGATATATTTCATTACACATTTAGCAAACCAACTGAAGCCTACTGACGCAAATGCGCATGTTTACCAAACGTAAGAGAAAATTAAACAAGCACTAATATCTAAGTTATTTTAGGTAAGGTAAGTGATAAATATTTCTATTCCAGCTTAAGACAGAGATATTGGTTGGGCCATGATGTAACAAAAAAAAAAAAAAACTCGATAAGACAAGGTAATTATAGGGTCCAAAAGTTCATATGGGGTAATTACATTCACACAAGGAAGGGAAGAAATCATTGGGGGACAGCATAAGCTAGTATTGGAAGAGGATGAAAGGTTCTGGGCGCTACAGTCTGGTACCGCGCGACCGCTACGGTCGCAGGTTCGAATCCTGCTTCGGGCATGGATGTGTGTGATGTCTTTAGGTTAGTTAGGTTTAAGTAGTTCTAAGTTCTAGGGGACTGATGACCTCAGAGGTTAAGTCCCATTGTGCTCAGAGCCATTTGAACCATTTTGAAGAGGATGAAAAGGAAAACAACAATCCCAGTATCCTTCTAAACCTATTTCGGAAAGCCACGGGAAAACCATGTGGGGGGGTGGGGGGGGGGGGGGAGCAACAAGTTAGATTCATGTTTTTCAGCCACAACAAAACGACATCTCACTAAGACTCATCCAATACAAAAAATATACTCAAGAAAAATAAGCCCAAGAGTAGCTGACACACCACGTTTACTCATGAGTATCTGGACATTCTGTCATAGCCAAATTGTCATCAAACATTCGGCAGAAAGCATATCAGTGATTTAACATAAGAAATTTTCTGAGACTGACCTCGGATTACGCTAGAAGACTGTCACGACTGGTTAAGGTAATTCAAATGCGAATAACAGTAACGTCACATTTATTGCGGAATAACAGGAGATGAGTCCAATCTAAATATAAAGCACTCATTGAAAGAAAATTTATAACAAACCGTGTTCCACCCTTCAACCACAATCACAGTCATCGCTTTCACCGTCGTCATACAACGAGAGCAGTAGCTTGCCATGTGTTACTTTGCATTACGCCTTACCACAAATGTAACAAAACAGACTGTATTAGACGATGCTGCCAACATTTGTGTTGTCCGCTGGCGGACGGAGAGCTTGTATCTGCAAATCAACTCCTGCTCTCCCCCCCCCCCTCCCCGCCCCCATCTTCCCTTCCGCTCCCCTCTCTCCTTTCGTCTCTCTCTCTCTCTTTCAAACACACACACACACACACAGAGAGAGAGCGAGAGAGAGAGAGAGAGGGAGGGAGGCAAAGACGGAGAGGTAGGAGGGAGGGAGAGGGAGAGGAGAGAGGAAGAAACGAAGAAGGGATAATGTAATGGAGGAAGGAGATAAAAGGGAGAAGGAAGAGGGAGCGGGAAGAGACAAAGGGGTAGGAAAGAGAAGAGTGAGGGAGGAAAGAGAATAGTATCGACAAATAAAAAGAGTGGGGAGGAATGAGAGAGAATGAGGGGAGGAGAAGTAAAGGAGGGAGAAATAAAGAGGAGGGAGAGAGAGGAAAGCAGATATAGAAAGAAAGTGGGAAGGAAAGTAAGATGCACGAAGAATATATAGGTTGATGAAATGAGTGGCTTAAAAAAAGACACAGGAGGTAAGATATAGAAAGGCCAGCTGAAAGTAGGTTAAGAGAAAAAAAAAACAAGCAATCGTTGAAATTTATTGTATTCTGAGTACTTGTTCCAAGTTATCTCTAGCTTTCTACCTCTCCCTCTCTCCCCGCGACACACAAAAAGGTTTCTTAATTACGAGTCTACCTGACTGAAAAATTTAGCACAAATTGGAAGGTGCAATTTACGTTATTTTATTTGTGCTAAGTAGAGCAAAGCGGGAAGGAGGATGCTATTGGAAGCGCTGACAATAGGAGATTAAAAACCAGAGTGTGGCGCATCTGCTTGGTGCCGGGTCAGCGGCTGCGACCTGCTCAGCATAGGATCATTCTCTTGCAGACGTGCCGGGCCATGTCCTGGCTTGCTAAACAGATGTTTCTCATTTTTCTCAGCGGCCTGGCCAGTTCCCCGGGTGATTGGCCCGACTGTAAATTAGACGCGATTAGTTTGCAAGCTGGATGCAAAACGGGATGGCTGAACCCTGCGCTGCCTTCCGACCGCGAAAAAAATGGCGGACGTGCGTGACATGGGAAGTACGCCGGAACAGCGAGTGCGTGCTACGCACGTCAGCGGCACGCGTGCTGGAGGATCATCCGACCAGGGGAGTGCCCTGGAACTGTCCAGGAGGAAGGTGGACCACAGCCAGCAAGCCAGGCCGACATACAAAAAGCTCTTTTGTCCTAATGGCGTACACCGCGGCAGGTAAGCTCCGCATGGATGACGGTAGGTGGTACCAGGCAATGTCTCTTACTTATCCGCTTAGCTCAGCTATCGTCTTTGTGATAGTTGAAACATGAGGATCCTTTTGTAACATGTTAGGAATAACTCTTGGTTCGTGGCAGTTGCACCCTCTAAATTACGAGCGACGTTCAATAAGTAACACAAAACTTTTTTCTGGAAGGAGGTTGATTTTATTCAGGATTCTCTACAGTGAAGTTTTGTGAGCTTCTCTCGAGTACCCACATATGTGTGAGGACTTGCGTTGTCATGGAGAATTTCGTTTGCATTTTTGTGATGACGAACATGCTGAAGTCATATCTTTAGAGTTGATCTTTGCACCATGAGGGATGACGTTGGACAAAAAAATTTCCGATCAGTCTCGTACGCACATTGGGTTCCTTCGTTGCTCTCAACGATTTTCTATTAGGTAGTGAGGAACCGAGCGGGCACACACCTTTGGTACCCAAACTGGTGGTCGAGCGTCTCAGCACTACGAACAAAGATGTCAGGCTGAGTATAGACGTGTCTGACTGTGATTCACCCAGCACCTCGAATGAGAGTGTCCCCACGTTCCAGCATTGCAGGAGTCACAGCTGTATGGCGACAGGAAGGGCATCCGCCATCCCTTCAATTAACCATGCAGACCTTGTGCCGATGCGTTGCGAAGGCACAGAAATAAGAAAAGAAAAACCTGTGATAGGCATTCTATTCTCGCCACATCGATCAAATGCGTGTCTAACGTGGAATGAACGCACGAGATGAGTTTCGCAGGAAGAATAATGCAGACGATATACTGTGCAGAGATATTTTAAAAGCGATCGTACCACTTTTTTCAAATTGTGTTCTCGACGCCTGACTGTACATAGAAATATTGTTACATGTGTTACGAGTCACTGAAGCCACCACAAGCAGACCACACTGGTGCTCCGTAATGTTTATAGGGATATGTCAAAAATATAGGGAATTGTGTTTCAGTTACCCAGTAGGTAGAACTCTTGTTTTCAAGGGTAGTTCAGAGTATTCTGTTACATACAAAATTTAAAACTTTCCCGGCAGATAGATTGTTCCATGAAATTCAGAGAGAGATGCCGGATGTAGTAACTTGCTGCCACGATATTTCTACGCACATCTTCCGGTCATCATCTGGAATCTGGCAGTTCGTCCGAAACATCATGCATTATTCTACTTAGTTACATCTTCTGTCTTTCTTGTATGAATGGTAAGGGCTATGTAAAATACTTTGGGTACGAGTGGAGGAATCTTCCCCTTTCACAGACTTTAAACGGTAAAGGACGTGGGGTGATTTATCACCACAACATTTCTCGATTTTGGTGTTTTTAATTTACGCGCTTCGTAGCGGTGTGGACTGTGTACTTCGCAAGCAAAGCTCATCTCAATTCATATCCAGACGAACGGAAGATATTAGCATTCTCACTTGGTTACACATAGTACGTGTACTCCATGCACACCGGGGACACAGTACCGTTTATGAATGATTCGTACATAAGCTCATTACAGTATTCCCTACAACAAGGTGTCAGAGTACAGAAGGTGAATTCCCTATTCGGAAGCCTGTTTTCGTAGTTCAGCTGTGTCTAAGGGGCACCCGAAAAAAAATTGAAGAGTCTCTCATCGAGATTGTATGTGCATTAATTTGCAACAGCTATTGGTTGTAGGAAATTCATTTACAAAGAAAGCTCAGTCTGAAAATTATAAATTAAACAGAATAGTGTGACCTAGAAATTACATGGACTTGCCGGTAATTTTATCACAGCTGACAAAACGAATAACGACATGCCACAGACATTAAGAGAAAACTTTCCGGAGGAATGAAGTTCAAGTTTCAGACTTGACCCCTACGATTTCCAACCACTGGTTTTCTAAATCATTTGTGGTAAACGTCTGAGTGAATCCTTAAGGATATTTCGCAACTCCCGCTAAGTACAGCTAAAAGTTAACAACACAAAAGCAAGCCGTTCGTTGACAGCAGATAGGGAGAGGATGTACTTCGCTCTCCGATGAGAAGCATACGTTCTTTCAGGTCTGCAAGCATTGCTTGTATCGTGCTAATGTTTGAGCATTTGAACACAAATTTTTTTAAACCGTCACAGATTACAAAATAATGTGGCATAACTATATGATGAATAAGAAGAAAATATTTGCACGTGAAGTGATCAATTTGTAACACCACTCTCTATGATAGGAAGTAGTGCTTGAACGAAGGAAAGAACAATGATAAGTCCAAGTCACGTACTCACCAAAGTCTACACATTCGATGGACAACGTATGTAGGACCTGTTTCTGACTGGGACTTAACGTACTAGATTCATATCAATATTCCGCAAGCGACCTTACGGTGTGGGATCGAGGGCACTAATCTATTCGCGGACTGTGGCCTGATGAATGATTGTCGGCATCCCTCTTTCCTCCTCCGCGTTCATCTAATTTCTCCTCATGGACATTATGTTAGATGAAAGTTGAAGGTCTTATTACGTTTCTTGGTTCGTGTTGGAGATTGGCCTCTAGCAATTTTGAGCGTTAATAGCTATGCGATGCGTAGGAACCATCCGTCTAACGTCTCCCGCTGGGGTATGTCGAGTATTCCTGTGACGTTTCCATGTTCACTAAACAAACCGGACAAGAACTTGCAACTCTTCTTGGACTGTTCTCTAAGTCTTTTGTTAATACAGTTTGATGTAGATCTACAATTACACATCCAGTTCTGCGCTACTTTCTCCAATTTGGTCGCATCATATTTTTTCTTTCCTTGAATTTATGCGAGTTTTTGTTCCAACATGGCATCTTAGTTTATTTTTTAGACACGTAACTGAGGCTCCAACGGGAAAATCGGATGATACGCGTGATTTTAAATGATCATGACTACTTTTTTACTTAATCTGATCATCGAACTACGTCGAAGTCGTTTTCCATCCCATGACACGCTTTTCGATCTACTCATTACTCGAGATTTATAGCAAAAAGTTTTGCTCAAAATATTCCTGTCACTATTTACCTGCACTTATTGCACTGAGTACTTCCAATTATATCACGATGTCAGCCTAGCTTTTTGCTCCTTAGCTTTCACTTTCTCGCAAGTAAAGCGTGAAACTGCGATTGTTCTGGTGTCAACGTTGTTGTCTGATGGGTCTCGACGCAGATGACGTCAAAAGTTTACCCATCGCTTCACCAAGTATTCAAGTAGGTCTTCAACAATCTGCACCATTAGGGTCTGGAGAGGAATGAAACCCTGTAGCTTCTTTAGCCTCTTGTGGGGTGTTATGGTAACATGTGCGTCACGAAGGTGTTTCCAAGAGAGTGGTGCCTGGGACTGTGTAGGACTTGCCTCTTAACTAAGATGAAATCTCTGTAATAAATTCACTAAGGAAAGAGGATCCGACAAATACGTTTTCAACATTCTTCACAAAGAACAGTGACTTAGCAGAGAGAAACGACACTCCATCTGTTCGGGTACAAACCAGAAACTAAGGGGAATAACTGTCCGCTGGTTGCTCGGTTTTGTTTTCCTCCCATGCAGTGACGAAGTGGGGAAAGTTCTTAGGGGCAAAACAATTTGCACTGCTTATGGACTGTCTGGAGAGAGTGCCGGAGACTCGCGGCTACTGGCTGAAAACGCGTAGTTTCACGATGCCAGATATCCGCCACGAGGCATCTTACTCCGAACGAGGGCTCTCCCCACGGGTGCCACCCACCCAGAACAGATTCCACCTGGTGTGACGGCCACGGCGTCGAGTCCTGGTGCTGACACACGGACTGGGACCTACTCCTCGGCATGTGATTTGCTGAGAGTTGACAACTCTGGCATCAATGGTGTAATTCCTGCTGTGGTAGGATCTACAACAATACTGGTGCCTGGTGACCCTATACATATAGGGTGAGTCACTAATTACTGCCACCAAGAATAACTCCGAAAGTATGATAGGAGCTGAAAAATAGGAGATGAAAAGTTTTTGAGACAAAAGTTGCATGGGTCAACGGGGATCATAATATGCTATTGGTTTTTTGTTGCTAGCAGGGGTCGCTTCAGAGATATGGAGGTCAATTTGTTTTTGAAATGGTATGCTGTAGTTTGGTACTTATTTTCTGATAGCAGCTATCGAGACGAATCCAATGATGTGTAACAGTAAGGTCACTGAAGTTCAACGAAGGTCACAAAGGTGGCATGAACGTCCATTTACAAAAGGTGTTAGAAGTGATGACTATTCGTATCAATGCAGTGCTGCAATCTTCTTATCATGGATTGAGTTGTATTCCTTATGACATCGGCACTTGTCGAACCACACAATTCACTCTCTCATATCTTCAGGTGTAGCTGGAATGTCTTTATAAACAATGTCTTTTATGAATCCCAACAAGAAAACAATCCAGAGGCGTTATGTCTGGCGAACGAGCCGGCCACGACACATCTCCTCCGCATCCAATCCAATGATTTGGGAATTGTGAACCGTGAGATCACTACGGTCGCAGGTTCGAACCCTGCCTCGGGCATGGAAGTGTCTGATGTCCTTAGGTTAGTTCGGTTTAAGTAGTTCTAAATTCTAGGGAACTGATGACCTCAGCAGTTAAGTCCCATAGTGCTCAGAGCCATTTGAACCATTTGGGAATTGTGACTTCTGAAATTTTCCCGGCGTATTTCTTCTTCTAATAATTTCCGGGTATGCAGCCGGATCCCGTCTACTTTCTGCCACAATGTAGACGGGATCCGGCTACATACCCGGAAATTATTAGAAGAACATTTGGGAATTGTCCCTGCAACTCATTTCTGGCCATCAGCAAAAAATGTGCCGGACACCCATCGTGTTGATACCGCATTCTGTTCCTTGTTCGTATAGTTATTTCTTCCAATAAAAGACATAATGTTTCTTGCAGAAATGTGATGTACTTCCTACCATTAAGATTTCTTTAGATGAAATATTGGCCTATAATGCTGTCTTGCAGAATCCCACACCATACATTCACCGACCACGGTTTATGGTGTACAAATTACGGCACTCAACATGGATTTTCAGTAGCCCAATAATGCATGTTGTGCACATTAACATTTCCATGGTTCATGAATGTTGCCTCGTCAGTAAATAAAATCAAATTAATTAAATGTGTCATCCCTCGGAATCTGAAGTTAAGCCCATCGACAGAATTCAATGCGACGCATACAATCCGTACCAGTTAATTCTTGGTGGAGACTGATATGGTAAGGGTGATATTTATGGCGATGTAGAACACGAACAACACTACTCTGGCTCATACCAGATTCCCTTGTGATTTGACGTGAACTAACACTAGGATCTCGAACCACAGTGGCAAGAGTACCAACTTCCGCTTCCTCGTTAGTAACTTTCCTTTGCCGGATATGTTTCCGATGCGTTAAAGATCCAGTTATTCTCAATTTATCATACACATATTTAAACGTACTAAGTGTAGGGTGAGTACGTTGAGGATATCTTACAGCGTATAAGTCTCTAGTTCTCACTGAATTTTATAATTTTTTGTTTTTAAAATTCAGTCTTAATCACACCACGTATGTTACAAGAACATAGGTGACCGGTTTCGGTCATATCACATGACCATCATCAGACCCATGGCATCCTTCGATGATGGTAGGTGGAGCACTCTTCTCGGCTGCTGTGATGTCAACCAGTCGAAGGATGCCATGGGTCTGATGATGGTCATGTGATATGACCGAAACCGATCACCTATGTTCTTGTAACATACGTGGTGTGATTAAGACTGAATTTTAAAAATAAGAAATTAAAAAAAAAATTTAATCACTGTTCCAAAAATGTTTATTAAAATTGCTCACTGAATTTCGTTCCCATTCTCCGTAAATGAGAAGCATATCGACTTGGTCTTCGAAGGAATACGTCATTCACATTCGCTTGATTCGACGATACTAGTCTAACCGTTGCTATTGGTGTTGTATTGCGAAGCCGACAAATGGTGTTTACATGTCAATGGCACTGAGCCGTGCGCGGCTCATGCTCATCCGGTTTATTGTTTGTCATCTTCTCTTACGGTACTGCCGCCTCGTTTTCTTATTCCATTTACTGGCGTCACTAACTTCCTGCCTTACCTGCCCGTGAGTGACAGCAGCAGCGTTTATCGATAAGTGCGCTGTCGTACTATCTCTGGAGCGACAGATAGTATTTCCGGGTCGTCGTGTGTCTGAGAGTGAGTCGGTGGACGGAATCGGTACAGTGAGTCGGTGCAGTGAGTCGGCAGAGTCAGTCGGAAAGCAGGCACTCACATGTTTGTCAGTCGGCTCTAAGTCTCAGTCGCTGTTGGGTTGTGGACTGAGTCGGGTTCGTCTTTACTCCGTTGTTGGACGAGTTGGCAGTCAGTAGCAGGCAGGTACTAGCCGGGACCGTGGTCGACGCAAATGGAAGACCACTGGTCGGATGGAAGACCATTGGTCGGATGGAAGACCGTTGGTCGGATGGAAGACCATTGGTCGGATGGAAGACTGTTGGTCGGATGGAAGACCGTTGGTCGGATGGAAGACCGTTGGTCGGACGGTCGGCCGGTCGTCGGATGGCGACATGTGGCCTGCTGTGCACTAAAACCAGTATCAGTCGGGAAGAGCTGACAGCCAGCAACAGTCGGGTCCGTTTGGTGTTAGTATTCGCCGGGACTGCTGTCGGCGAAAGTGGGCTGTCATTGGTCGTTTGCTCGGTTGGTCGTCTTAGTCGATGATGTCTTGGATCCTCAGGGTGAACACTATTTTCCGAGTCGGGATGTGATTGGACCTTATTGGTTCGTTGGAACTGAGCAGCGACGTAGTCTCCATAGCGCAAAGCCAGGCTGGGGTTTTTGGCGGCGGCTGTTGCATTTGGAGGCACTAGCTGTGTGAGCGACTTTTCGCTTTCTTCCGCAGCAGGATCCTCAAGTTGAGTAATTAGTTACCTGTTCTTAAAACTCGACTGTTAGGATTTTTTCGTTATTTGTGGATTGTTGTTTCCTCAGCGTCTGACGCGTGTGCTAACAAGCCATGTGTTTTGTTGCCTAGAATCCTAGAATCTGCAGCCTCCCGTAGTGACTTGACAGTTGTGACTTGTGTTTTCGGTATTCTTTTAAACTTGTCTCCAGTGGTGTTTGACGCCTTGATCTTGGTGAGGCCGAGTTTGAACTTATTGGTGACTTGGTTTACTATTCATCGGCATATATTTTCCATTATCTGTGCAGTTGTCTTTGACCGTTGGAAATCGGTCAGACAGTCGATCGGTCGTGAACCGTACCTAGGTTGTGTTGCCTTCCGATTAAGAATTTGTCGGCCTGGCTGCCTGTCTCAACTAAACTTGCGTTAGGGTTACTTCCCGGGCCGATCCTTGGAACCTCCTGAGCGCCGCTCCTTGTGTTTTACATAGTGATTTCCTTTTTAGTCTTTTTTAAGTACTCGATGTGGCCTTCAGCCGAGTTTCAGCATTTCGAAATTAAAATTGAAAATTCCTTGTGCCTAGGCCTTAAGCCGTAAGAAATATTTTCTAGTTTTTATGTGGCCTTCAGACGAGTTTTCCAGCTTAAATTAAAAATTGGAAATTTCCTTGTCTGGGCTTTAAGCCGTGAGATTGTTTGGGTTTCGTATGTGTCCTTCAGCCGAGAGTTATGTGAAGCATTTTAGGATAAAGCCTTTAGCCTATTTCAGTTGAAATTTAGAAGCTCTTCCCTTTAGGCCTTAAGCCATAAAATTGTTTTCTGCATGATGTGTGGCCTTCAGCCGAGTTTTAATCTCTCTTAAATTAAAAATTCAAAATCCTTGTCTTTCCCCAAGTCATAAGATTGTTATTCTTTAGTTTGAGGCCTTCAGCAGTTTTACACAAAATATTTTAAGATAAGGTCTTCAGCCGAGTTGTGTGGGAAAAATTTGAGCTAAGGCTTTCAGCCTATTTATAGTGAAGATAAAAAAAATTTCTAACGAAGTGAAACTTCCAGAAGATCTCCTGTACCTCACTCAGTTCCTTGCTTAGGCCTAGTGCCTTGGATTTTCGATGTGGCCTTCTGCCGAATTAAATCAAAGGGGGTCTTTCGTTAAAACTTTGAGAGTTTTGATTCTTGCTTGTGTGATTGTGTGTTTTAAGAAATAAAGTTTATATGTTGAGTGCAAGTGACAGTAACTTATTTTGGCCCCTTTCCACTAATATAACCGCACCCGCTCTGTCCTGCTAGCCCAGGGCTTTCAGGCACGTTAGATGGATACGCCATATTCGGCGAATATTTACCATTTGCACGATATACGAGAGAGAATTGTCAGAGAATGTGCTTCGATAAGTGCCGAAGTGATAAGGAATACCATTTAATCCATTATAAGAAGATTGCAGCACCGCATTGATACCAGTGGTCATAATTTCAAACACCTTCTGTAAATGGACGTTCTTGCACCTTTTTGACCTTCGTTGACCTTCAAATATCTTACTGTTACACATCACTGGATTCGTCTCGATAGCCACAATCAGAAAATAAGTACCAAACTATAGCATCCCATTCAAAAAGCATAATTGACCTTCATATCTCTGAAGCGACCCCACCTAGCAACAAAAAGCCACCGTCTTATTATGGCCCCCCGTTGTCCCATGCAGCATTTGTCCCACAAACTTGGCAGCTACTATCACACTTTCGGAGTTATTGTAGGTGGCAATAGTTATTGACTCACCCTGAATATACATAGACGTCCGTGCATGCCTCTGCAAATCCTCAACCCACCCCCACAGCCCCATGGGGCTTATACGGTACAGTAGCCCTCCGTATCCTATCCACGAAGTAGATTTCAGTGTGGAACGACAGGCGTGAGATCTAAGATGCGGATATCAGAAATTGACATCACAGTAATAAACTTCTTATGGGAAATCGGTGAATCAGCTGGAAATAGCTTAGAATTACACGAATTCAAACTGATTATCTTAAAGAGCATTTTAGCAGTGAGTAATGAGGTAGTTCACGACGTTAATTTCCAAATTCAAAACATGATTCATGGCAAAGGAAGAGCACATATATCAATCGCTTCAATAGTTGGTGGAAATAAAAAGATAAAGGAGAAACAAAGTTATTCTGAAGATTCCGCTCATAACAACCAAACTGCCTTTTCAGTTCAGAAGACCGCAGTTTCTAGTAAGATTACAATTTAGTATCACTATAATGCTGGAGAAGAAAAGATAAGATATAATGGTATTAATTTAAAAGAATCATGGTTTTCTCATGGTCATTTACACGAAGCTTTCTCTAGAATCTAGTGTGGGAAACATAAAGGCTTTATATATATGTACTCGCCAAATAATGTTACTAATGGCAGTTTATAAGCAAGTATTGTAGTAGAATAAGTTAATGAAGTATGAAATAGAGGTAAAACAGGGAAGAGTTTTCTTTCACTAAAATAAGTAAACCCGTAATGAGAACGTGATAATGTAGTTTAGTACTAATTTCTGAATTTAAAGATTAATTTTGTAATTCACTTCTGATTGGAGGTCAAAGCTAAGAGAAAGCAACTCCGGCTGTATACACGGATAAATTAAAGTAGTTTCGGGAGAAGTTCATATCTGCAAACTCACTCTCCAACAATCACTAGCCTTTGTGTCTAATGCTACCTGGGTTTCACTGTTGTGCACTATAGCGGTTGAGCGACAGTAGCTGTTGTGGTCGTAGAGATATGTGTTTGAGGTGGTCGCTGCCACATTAGGGTAGTCATCATTATATTTTCCCTGTCTTTGTCATAAATGTATGTTTCAAGAGACTCTTACGAACCGAATGTTTTCGTATGTTCTGAAATATTTTCGAATGTCTGTAGTACTACAAAATATTCTAGATCACACTGAAATGTTCTTTAACGTTTTCGAATGTACTTGAATATTTTGGAATGTTCCTGAAAATTCCAGCATTTTCTTTAACGTTCTCGAATATTTATGAATGTGTTGGAATGTCCTCGAATAATGAAATGATGAAGTGAGTGATGGCACTTTATTTGAAATTAGAGTACAGTTGATTATTGATATGTATTTAATACTTAAGAACATTTTTGATCGTTCGATCATATTTTTGGGTGTGAACTACTATTATTTTTATATTTTTAATGCTTCTCTTTGCAATGTTTTCAAATGTCCTCAAGTGATCTGGAATATTCTCAGAAAACAAACAAAAATAAAAATCATGGAAAGTTGATATTTTTCAGGTTGTGCATGGATAAAATTGATATAGGAATGTCCAGTTGACAATTGGTCTGACATTTTCAACACGTAAATGAGAGTTGAAGTAACCGTACTAATCTACTTAGATAACACGGGCATTGCAATAGCAGCTAAGTAATATGTATCAATACACAAAGGTTTTGCTTTTACTGATGTGTAAAATTAGATATGTATCTCGATTCATAGACATAAGCAACACACAGAAAATGACAAGCGGAAAACTCGCAACTTACAGCCGCATTTTACACTCATTCGATCAATACGCTATGAAAGCTAAACGCACTCTTTCAGGTGAGAAATTTAAACATTTAATACCTGTCCGTGGCGACACATGTGTAAATCTAACAGCTTACGGTGAAAACATCAAATATGCATACAACACTGCAAGTATAGTTAAATATCAATTAGAGGGAACAATAAAATGATCTTATGTCTCACAGCATGCAGTAGCAAACAACACTCAACTTGTAATTGGCCTTACATACTTTATTTTCTCCGCCTATACAGCACTTAATTCTATCTTTCTAGAGACGATAATAAACACTAAAGGCTATATTTCATTTCAAAAATAATATTTCATTTCAAAGATTACACGGTTTCATTAATATCGTAGTTAATCCATTCACAAGTGTTTCAAACGTTCTCAAGATTCGGGGATAGTGAAAAACGTGGAGTAAGTGTCAATATTCGCCAGCAACCGCATTGCATCAAGCTAATCTGCAGAATGGCAGCTGTATTGTGGCATCTAGTCTTGACGTAGGTGGCCCGCTAAGCGGCCGCTTTTACTTGAATACTGTGTGGGACGCAAGGGATAACTCACAGTGGCCCGAATTATACTAACATTATTTCTAAATATAGATATTTATCATGAGGAACATTACAGCATCCGTACTGCCAATACAACTGACTATTAACTTACAAAACAGCTGTTTGTTTACAGGAATAGACTCACACTGAACGTAATGTAAACAATCATCACGAACTTCTGCCTGAAGTGGGAAAACAATTCTGTACAACTGGATGTCAATGAAAATTTGACACTGTACAGCTAATACAAAATTCTTATGAGTTAATATTGGCTGTCATCTGAAGAGAGAGGATTACACAAATACAGTAACAAAGGAAATGTCATCGACATGGTTACAGTCCTGTCATCAGTGTGTAATAGGCGTTGTCGTATTGCTATATATATTGCTATATACTATTTCCACATGTACGCCATCTTTAATTACAAAATCATTTCTCTGACTTCAGTGCTCAAAGCATGTACACACTCTGCAAACTCCAGACGATAATTCGAAGAATAACTAAAAATAGTAACCAAACTCCCTGTAAAAATTTGTTTAAACACCTAGAGATTCTAAATGGGCCATGGTGGGTACACCTTCCAACCTGTCATCCACACAAGGAAGAAAATCAGCAATTATCTCGCAAGCAGCAGCATTCTTTATAATGGAACAAAAGCCAAACTAATCTTGCATTTACCAAGAGTAAACCTACAGAAAATACGAAACAGTAGTTTCTACAAGTAAATGGAACTGTACTATAAATTGTTCAAAGAAATTAACGAGACAACTAAAATCCAACTAAGTCAGTTAAATCAGACCTCTTTAATAATTCAATCTACAAAGTCAAAGATTATTTAAATAACAAATAGTCGGGAATGGTAAGAATTTAACAATAAACTGCTGCCATTCTACGATAAACTCTCATAGTTTAATCAGTCTTACTGTATAAACCTGTGACTGGGATCAGTGACGCTTAATTTTAACCTCTTTCCGTTTTCTTGACCTCAGCATCACATTCTTTAAGGTGAGTTGCTGACTGAGCTCTTTCAGACGGGCCATGGTGACAACACGAATAGTTCAGTGAAATGGCCAAAGAATCGTCAGGGTCCCCTTACCAGCTGAAAGACTGTGTGTGTGTGTGTGTGTGTGTGTGTGTGTGTGTTTAGTTTAAACAACGACCAATGATGACTTATTCGCAAATATGTGAGTAAAATACCACTGCTCACAGCACTTAGAAATGAACTAACACCACAGTAGTCTAGACCTATATGAGGTGATATTGCTGTATTCATTTATTAATTTCGTTTTTGATGATTATTTTCTTTTTCACTTACATTGATATGCCTGACATTATTTTGTAAATTACTTATGAATGAATAAACAATTAATTAAATAAATTTGCTCTAATAAATGTGAGGATTTCGATGTCTGCCTACATCTACATGGATACTCTGCAAATCACATTTAAATGCCTAGCAGAGGGTTTATCGAACCTCCTTCACAAAAATTCTCTATTATTCCAATTTCGTACAGCGTGCGGAAAAAACGTACACTATATCTTTCCATGTTAGCTCTAATTTCCGTTATTTTATTATGATGATCGTTTCTTCCTACGTATATGATCAAAAGTATTCGAACACCCCCCCCCCCCCCCCCCCCAAGAAACGTACTTTTTTATATTAGGTTCGCAGTGCTGCCACCTTCTACCAGGTGCTCCATATCAGCGACCTCAGTTGTCATTAAACATCGTGAGAAAGCAGAATGGGGTTCCCCGCGGAACTCAACGATCATCGAACGTGGTCAGGTGAATGGGTGTCACTTAAGTCATACGTCTGTACGCGAGATTTCCACACTCCTAAACATCCCTAGGTCCACTGTTTCCGATGTGATAGCGAAGTGGAAACGTGAAGGGACACGTACAGTACAAAAGCGTACAGGCCGACCTTGTCTGTTGAGTGACAGAGACCGCCGACAGTTGAAGAGGGTCGTCATGTGTAATGGGCAGACATCTATCCAGACCATCACACAGGAATTCCAAACTGCATCATGATCCACTGCAAGTACTATGACAGGTATACCGGAGATGAGAAAACTTGAATTTCATGGTCGAGCGGCTGCTCACAATCCCCACATCACACCCGTAAATGCCAAACAACGCCTCGCTTGGTGTAAGGAGCGTAAACATTGGACGATTGAACAGTGGAAAAACGTTATGTGGAATGGCTAATCACGGTACACAATGTGGCGATGCGATGGCAGGGTGTGGGTATCGCGAATGCCCGATGAACGTCGTCTGCCAGCGTGTGTAGTGCCAACAGTCAAATTCGGAGGGGGTGGTGTTATGGTGTGGTCGTTTCATGGGCGAGGCTTGCACCCGTTGCTGTTTTGCATGTCACTATCACAGTACAATCCTACATTTGTTTCAAGCATCTTCTTGCTTCCCACTATAGAAGAGAAATTAGGGGATGGCGATTGCATCTTTCAACACGATCGAGCACCTGTTCATAATGCACGGCTTGTGGCGGAATGGTTACACGACAATAACATCCCTGTAATGGACTGGCCTCCAGAGAGCCCTGACCTGAATCCTACAGAACACTTTTGGGATGTTTTGGAACGCCGACTTCGTGCGAGGCCTCACCGGCCATATCGATACCACTCCTCAGTGCAGAATTCCGTGAAGGATGGGCTGCCATTCCCCAAGAAACCTTCCAGCGCCTGACTGAACGTATGCCTGCGAGAGTGGAAGCTGCCATCAAAAGTCATTTTCAGCCAGGCGCCCGCGTAGTGCAGACAATCTCTTTACCAGATCTGTTACATTTTCCAAGTATCTTGCCATTAAAACCCAATCTTTGGTTAGCCATCCTCACAACATTTTCTGTGTGTTCCTTCGAATGTAAGTTGTTCGCAGTGGTAATTCCTAGGTATTTAGCTGAATTTACAGCCTTTAGATTTGACTGATTTATCGTGTAATCGAAGTTTTACGAATTCATTTTTGCTCTAATGTGGATGACTTCACACTTTTCGGTATTTAAAGTCAATTACCTGTTTTTACACGATCGTTTTGCAATTTGGTTGATCTTCTGGTAACTTTTCTAGTCGATAAAGACAGCATCTGCAAACAACCAAAGACGGCTGCTCAGATTGTTTCCAGACTCGTTTATATACATAAGGAGCAGCAAAGGGTCTATAACACTACCTTGGGGAACGCCAGAAATCACTACTGTTTTACTCGATGACTTTCCGTCAGTTACTATGGGCTGTGACCTCTCTAACGGAAATCACGAATCCAGTCGCGTAACTGAGATGATGTTCCATAAATACGCAATTTCACTACAAGCCGCTTGTGTGGTACAGCGTCAAAAAGCTTCTGGAAATGTAGAAATACGGAATCAATTTGAAATTCCTTTTCAATACCACTCAACACTTCGTTAGAGTAAAGAGCTAGTTGTGTATAACAAGAACAAAGTTTTGTAAATCAGTGTTGACTGTGTGGCAATAGACCGTTCTCTTTGAGTTAATGCATAATGTTGGAATACAGTATATGTTCCAAATTCCTGCTGCATATTGACATTAATGATATGAGCCTTAATTCTGTGACCGAGCGAGGTGGCGCAGTGGTTAGCACACTGGACTCGCATTCGGGAGGAAGACGGTTCAATCCCGTCTCCGGCCATCCTGATTTAGGTTTTCCGTGATTTCCCTAAATCGCTTCAGGCAAATGCCGGGATGGTTCCTTTGAAAGGGCACGGCCGATTTCCTTCCTCATCCTTCCCTTACCCGAGCTTGCGCTCCGTCTCTAATGACCTCGTTGTCGACGGGACGTTAAACACTAATCTCCTCCTCCTCCTTAATTCTGTGGATACTCCTACTACCTCTCTTGCGCTTTCCAGACTTTCCAGTCTCTGTGTACGGATCTTTCGTGGAGCGATCGGTAGTGTATGATTGTTAAATATGGATCTATTGTATCATCATACTCTAAAAGGAACGTCACTGGTGTACAGTCTGGACCGGAAGTCTTGCTTTTACTAAGTGATTTAAGTTGCTTCACTACTCCGAGGCTATTTACTTCTAAGTTACTCATGTTGGCAGCTGTTCTCGATTCGAATTCTGGAGTATTTACTTCGTCTTCTTTGGTGAAGGAATTTCGGAAGGCTGTGTTTAGGAACTCTGCTTTGTCAGCACTGGATTTTCTGCCAGTTTTCGAGACAAAGTTTCGTTGTGGAAACTATTATAAGCATCACGCATTGATGTTCGCGCTAAATTTCGAGCTTCTGTAAAGGTTGCCAATCTTGGTGATTTTTGGGTCCATTTATATTTGGCATCTTTTTTCGTTGTTTCTGCAACAGTGTTCTGATATATTTTTTCTTCCTGAATAAAATTATATGAAAGTGGTTGTAATTCGCGCTAATTAGTCACATCAGTATCCTTAGTGTAAGTGGCTCGTTTTTGTCACACACATTCAAAGCCACGATCAAGTGGTGTGGCGCAATTCAGGCACGGGATTGGTCAACTGGAATTGCAGGGTTCAAATCGCTATCAGGTCATTGTCATTTGTGTATACCACGGCTTTCCATAATTCAGGTAGATTAGAGGATGGGTTCCTTCAAAGACGCTGCTGCCGATTTTCTGCCACATCCATGTCTAGCTGAGTTTGAGAGTCATTTCTGATGACGAAGATGTCAGCAGAATATCAAACTATTACCTTTTTTCTCAAGAATGATAGCGACACGTCAAGCAGTATGGTCTGAAAATATTTTCGAGCATCGATAGCCTTCTTTACACTGGATATTATGCTGATGAATAGCATCGTCGGAGCTGAAACTGCTCGTCAAACGACAGCCAAACCGCCTCTGCACGTTTCAGAACTCAGCGCAGCACACATGCTAAAAGTGTGAACTGCGCTGGAAACGAGCTGATGATCGGATAAGTTTCTCGTCAACGTTCATGCTGAAGTTAACTTCAAGTTTCTCTTTAATTATTCTCCTTCTGAAACAAACTTTCAGTTTTACTTTTATATTCTTTTCTCTGTCGGAGGAAGACAATGGCAAACCACCTCCACTAGGATCTTGCCTAGTACAGTGGTGCGGGTCTCCCGCATCGTCCCCTACGCCCCTCCGAGTATGGAACTTCTTCATCATCATCATCATTCTTTGTATATGTTCTCGTTTATCCTACTTTCATGTCAGTAGCAAAGTTATCTACAGCAGAATTAATAGTATCATAAATTACTCTACTAGTATCATAAATTACTTTTTTTTTTCTTTGCATGCAATTTTCAGCCACGTTAAGATTGGTTTGAGCCGCAGCGAACTTAGAGAGACTTGCTGCAGTCCTGAATACGTCGAGAGTTAGCTTTTTTGTAATTCGTGCTTTTCGCTATAAGGTGTTATGCAATACAATATGCAGTTTATGTCTGCACTGCACCCATTATCTCTACAAGAGAAGACGCAGCTACACTAATAGGCTGCGTTAGAATGAATGAGAATTTGGTTATAATTTTTTATTACTTTAACTACTTAAGACCATTTGATATATTTCATTGCGCTATGAAAGTGCGCTGGTTATCTATTACTTCCAAAACAGTAGTCAGATAGCGTTGTTGTTCATAATTTTCAGGTCATTAGAACCGAAGTCTTAACTGCTCCGCACACAGTGTCTGACAGGTAGGTGCTAGCTTTCCATGTTTGTTCATCGGTATCAGTTTGTGTTTCTTGTTTCGCCTCTCGGTTTCTCCCACATTTACACTGGCGGCTGTTATCGCATATCTCAGTATTTCACCACCGTTCGCCGTGAGGTAGCTTGTAGAGTACAAATGTAGACGCAAATCCTGTTCGCTCCACAGGGCCGAGGCGGCGGTCAGCAGCTGCAACTACGTAAACGGTGGTGGTGGACCGCTGCAGGCGCCAGGCCGCGCGCACACCGACGCGACGGCGCGCCGCGCTTTCGATGACTTCACCTGACCCTGAAACAGCCCAAGTCGTGAGACTCTCCTTTCACGGACTTTCAAGCCGGTTCGATACGTGCTGTTTCGTAAGAAAACTGGGAAGCGGACACCTGAACCCACTGCAGTAAGCTTCCGTAACAACAACGTGCGGTCACAGCGAGCACGGCCACAGACAATTTAAAGGGGACCTCTGTACGATAGGGCTCCAGTTCATTGGAGGAGTACTTATTTCTCGTGCCTGTATGCTAATCGCACACGTTTTTAATTTTAGGTCCTTGTTAGTAGCCTAACCAGCACGTATTGTACGTTTCTCTCAAATATGCATGGTGGTCCATTGATAGTGACCGTGCAAAGGTGGTCCAACTAAAACATTCATATTTCTTTACGTACTACAGAAATATGTAATAAAAAATCGGGATTCCTATTTTTAAAAACGCAGTTGATATCCATTTGACCTATGGCAGCGCCATCTAGCGGGCCAACCATAGCGCCATCTGGTTTTCCCCTTCAAGCTAGATGAGTTTCGTTCTTTGTAGTTTTTTCGTTTGACGCTTATTTCGTGAAATATTTGGCCCGGTCACGATCAATGGACCACCGTGCATACGAGGGCTATTCGTAAAGTAAGGAACGATAGGTCGTGAAATGGAAACCACAGTGAAAATAACTGTTTCATTTGCAACAGTTAGTTACAACTTCCAGCTACTTGTCTCCAAAGTCGCCTCTCCGACTTAGACGTTCGTCGTAGCGCTGTACCAACTTTCCAGTACCCTCTACGCTGGCCTACAGCTCGTTGTCTGTGCCAAAATGTCGTCTTCATAGCCAGCGGTTCATGTGAGCTGAGATGAAACCCAGAGGGAGACAATTACTGGCTGTATTGTGGGTAATCAAACATTTTCAATTGAAAACGATGCAGGAGCATCTTTATTGCCCCTGCAGAATGCGGCTGAGAATTGTCTTGAAGAAGAAAACGCACGACATTTATGTAATGTTGGCTGCATGGCTTCAGGCGAAATTTCTCACCAGGTCCTCGTACTTGGCGGGAGACACTATTGTTCTAGGTATCTTCACGTGCTCCCTGCGTGCTCAGAACTAAAAAGAATGTCGTAACGCAATCGACGGGCATACTAGAGACACTGCCCAACACACCTGTGCAAAACATCATCGGATTTTTCACTGTGGTTTCCATTTCGAGACCGTTCGTTCCTTACTTTCCGAATAACCCTCGTAGTTTCGCATTCCGTCGTAGGACGAAGGCAATTACGAATCAGTTGCCTCGGCGCCGTCATCAAAGGATGTGATGTTCTTCTGTGTTTTAGAGGAAAACACTCTGGTAGGAAACTACTAATTTGATAGACTAACTGGCACATCGGTCTTCAGTTATCCCTTAGCTGCAGACCTGTCGCCAAGGCGAATACAACACAGCGGTTGGACAAAAATATGGAAAGACGGTAGAAATATATGCTTGGACATAAATAAGTGTATTGGAAAGAGTTGGTGAGAGAATATGTCTGCTGAAGATTATAAGACAAAGGAAAAAGAACTGGTTGGGACATTCATTGAGAAGGGAGTGCTTGCTAGCGGATGCTTTGGAAGGATTGGTTTGTGGGAGAAGACTGAGAGGAAGAAGGAGATACAAGATGATAGAAGACAAAAAGGGAAGAGGAATTTATGCAGACCTGAAGAGGATGGCAGAAGACCGGACAGCCTGGAGAACTACAATGTGAAAACCTGCATGATGATGATGATGACATAAATGCAGATGCTAGCCAGGTCTGCAGGTTGTGCTGTTGTGTTTAACCGCGAACGACATCTGTGCAACGTGATCAATACATTGCAAGTATCTGTGGTGGTCAGAACGGTCCTGTGAGTGCATTATGGAGGAGCTAAGTCAGTTCGAATGTGGGAAAGTTGTTGGTGCTCGTATGTTGGATGCTTCCGTAACCGAGGGAGCTGAAGTGTTCGGTGTTTCAAAAGACGCCGTATCGAAGACTGACACCACACACAAGGAAAGCAGAAAGCTTCATCCGCTAAGTCATAACGCGGACGTAGTTGTAAGTTGAGTGATCGTGACAGATGGTCATTGAAGAGGATTGTGGCGGAAAATGAGAGAACTACAGCTTCAAAGGTCAGCCCAGAGCTGAATGTCGCACTCGAGAAGCCTATCAGCACTATCAGCACCAAACTAATACGAAGGGAGCTCCATAAACAGGGCATTTCAGGACGATCTGCAATTTGAAAACCACTCATCAGTGATGCAAACGCCCTTAACACGAAAACGTCTTGGCTAAACCATAAGGAGCAGTGGAAGAATATCGAATGGACGGATCAGTCTCGTTTCACACTGTTTCCAACTTCTGGCTGGGTTTACGCCACATGAGTGAAACATAGCCCGGACTCAGGTATGATTTGGTCAGTTATTCGCGGCCTTGCACGGCCCCCATGGTTAATTTGGAAGATTGCATTACTGCCAAGGGTTATGCGACAATTTTGGCTGATCACGTCCAATGATACAATGTTCGTTCCCCAATGGTGATGCCGTATTCCAAGATGACATAGCAATGTTCGCACAGCTCTCGTAGGCCGGGACTGGTTTTGTGAGCCTGAGGATGCATTGTCGCTCTTCACCTTGCCACCACAGTCACCAGATCTCAATACTATTAAGCCTTTGTGGTTTACTTTGGGGACAAGGTTGCGTGATTGCTATCCACCTCCATCATCGTTACCTGATCTTGCGACACGATTCCCTTGAAAACATAAAAGACCAGTATTTATCCTTTCCGAAATCAATGGAAGTTGTTTTGAATGCCAAAAATTTTCCTGGACCATATTAGGCATGTTAATGTATTGTAATAGTAGTGTTTCCATGTTTTTGTCCACCCTCTGTAATTTGGAGTGTCATTCATAGGGCTGTCGCATATTGTTTATGTTCGTTACTGAGTAACGGGTATTTCATGAGACTGAGAATATCGCTTCGTTAAAGCTTGAAACGTTTCCTTACCTGCAGTTTTACTTCCATACACGCATTTCGTGCTCGACTCAGAACAAGCCGGTAGATTTCGTGTTCCTGCAGTTCGTTACACTCGGAGTAACGGGCACGTTTCGTTACTTGTCTGTGTTCTTCCTCGTATATTTGTAATTTTTTTATTCCTCGCATTTGTTATTGTCGGCGAAGAAAGTCGTTGGGTGCACGGAGTACGGAATACATCTTGTCCCTCGCTTTGTTTTATTTCCTCGTGTGCATTTCGCCTGCGACTCGGGCGAAGTCGGCAGTATTCGTAATCCCATTCCTTATTTTAACATGCTTCACTTCCTATCTTACGGCAATCTTCTTGCCTTTTGATAATTCCCGACATTAAAACGCGGTTATTTCAGGGCTATGGACAGTGGGTCCTGCGTCCTGCGTCTGTATATCGCCGTGCCTCCCCACATCAGAGGCAGGTGGCGCACCTCTGCCGTGTCTGCCTCTCGCGGTCTACGTGTGGCAGTGTCGTGGCGATTCGGTTTGGAATTACAAACATCCAAAAAAGTTATGCATCACCTCGGTTCCGAGAGTTCCGGAACCTGTACAGAAAACTGGAACAGAGATCAACATAAACATCATTTCCGCCCTTTTTATTGCTCATGAAAACCACACATTGAATGTTGTACCACCATACAGCAAGACCTTCAGAGGTGGTGGTCCAGATTGCTGTACACACCGGTACCTCTAATACCCAGTAGCACGTCCTCTTGCATTGATGCATGCCTGTATTCGTCGTGGCATATTTTCCACAAGTTCATCAAGGCACTGTTGATCCAGATTCTCTCATTCCTCAACGGCGATTCGGCGTAGATCCCTCAGAGTGGTTTGCGGTTCACGTCGTCCATAAACAGCCATTTTTCAGTCTATCATAGGCATGTTCGATAGGGTTCATGTCTGGAGAAAATGCTGGCCATTCTTGTCGAGCGTTGTCATTATGCTGAAGGAAGTCATTTATAAGATGTGCACGATGGGGGCGTGAATTGTCGTTCACGAAGACGAATGCCTCGCCAATATGCTGCCGATATGGTTGCACTATCTGTCGGAGGATGGCATTCACGTATCGCACAGCCGTTACGTCACCTTCCGTGACAACTAGCGGCGTGCGTCGGCCCCACATAATGCCACCCCAAAACAGCAAGGAACCTCCACCTTGCTGCACTCTCCGGACAGTGTGTCTAAGGCGTTCAGCCTGACCGGGTTACCTCAAAACATGTCACTGACGATTGCCTGGTTGAAGGCATATGCGACACTCATCGGTGAAGAGAACGTGATGCCAATCCTGGGAGCGGTCGTGGTGGCAAAGATGGACCCCGGCATTTACAGCAGTTTTCGGCAACCCTTCTTTCTGCACCATAGATTTCTGTAATCAAACATAGAGAGTAGTTTCAACTTCGCTAAAATGAGAAATTCTTTCTACTTGCAGAGCTTGAAACGGTGTAAAATAGATTGCGAAATATAGTTATTCATCGAAATAAACAGCAATCAGGTGCAAAAAAGAAATTTTGTCTCATCCGATTTCAGGCACTTAGTGCCCTTCTTCAGAAGGTTATAACCATTGCATTATTTGCGAGTGTGAACAATAAGAAGCTTGCAACATATTTCTGTGATCATGTGGTTCATAGTATCTTTACAAAAATTGTGTAAAAAAGTGCTCACTTGTGGCTTGGCTCGTTTACAACTTTTTTTTTTACACGCACTATGAACCAGGTGACAACAGCAATATGCTGCAGGAATCATAGTGTTGAAACTCGCAAATAATGCGATAGCTATAACGTTCTGAAGAAGGGCACTAAGTTCCTGAAACCGGCTGAGGAGACAAAACTTCTTTCTTGCACCTGATTGCTGTTTATTTCGATGAATAACTATACTTCTCAATCTATTTTACACTGTTTCAAGCTCTGCAAGTAGAAAGAATTTCTCGTTTTAGCGAAGTTGAAACTAAGCTCTACGTTTGATTACAGAGATCTATGGTGCAGAAGGGTCGCCGAAAATTGCTGTAAATGTTCCTTTTTTTTTAGTAACACACTTGACTTTTCCATGATGTTTCGGTATTACAACCGGATGACATGGACTTCGCCGGCCGGAATGGCCGAGCGGTTCTAGGCGCTACAGTCGGGAACCGCGCGACCGCTATGGTCGCAGGTTCGAATCCTGCCTCGGGCATGGATGTGTGTGATGTCCTTAGGTTAGTTAGGTTTAAGTAGTTCTAAGTTCTAGGGGACTGATGACCTCAGCAGTTAAGTCCCATAGTGCTCAGAGCCATTTTTGAACACGGACTTCTTGGCACGGTATTTCGAATGACAACCATTCAGTCGTCTTCAGGTGAGCGTTTTGCACTGGAGATCTATAGTTCACATCGCTAACTTTATAGCAAAAATTGGCACGGAGACGGATGTGTAAAGCAGCCGCTACGTGAGCAACCTCTGTTGTGTTTCGTATCCTCTTCGAATTTTACTCCATCTGTGCCGCGCAAGTGTATTTGTATGGAGGTACTTCGTGTGCCCTCTCTGTCGGAATGCGGCTGCATCGCTACATGTGTCAATAGTCATAAAATGTTTTCTTTCTGAAAATATCAAAGAAACCACCGGGTCCCACGCCTTATCTAGTTGAAAGCCGCCACCACAGGTAAGCGGCTGCCTCTGCCCGTGCGTCTCTGCGCCAACTTTTGGTATAAAGTTAGGTACGTGTACTGGCAATTTCCAGTGCAAAACACTCACCTGAACAGGGATGAATGGCAAGAAATTGACGTCGTCCGGCTGCAGTCCAGAAACTTCATGGAATACTTTTTAATGAAGAACATTTCAGGAATCACAGAGTTGGCTTTGCTGAAAGGAAGCTGCTATTTTGAACCTAAAGGACAACTCTGGAAGGAGCCGCCAGCCCTCTGTGTCTCTTTCAGTACGTTCATCGGGATAGGGATCTGTTCCGGACATCGTTGAGGTCGAGCGAAGCTTGCCGTGTGAAGTATTCCCAGCTGCAGCGCATTCTAAACAGAAAACCAGTCTCCTGCAGCTCGCTGGGTTATTCCAAGACGTCAGGGGAGCAACATGGCCAAACATCTCCCCCACAACGTGGGGCAGTACTGCAGTGCCGTCTTTCGGAATTCTGAGCTGGTTGAAAGAGCATCGTTCAGCCAACGTAAATTTACGGCCGTCGTGAGGACTGAGAAATGATTTGTAAGCATAAACTTGAGGGAACGATCAAGTTTAAGGCCTGGCCGGGAGAAGGTGAGCCTGCTCGGAGGTTGGTCGCGTGAAGGCCACGGCGGTTGCGACAGCGCGGCCTCAGCCGGCGTCATCGTCGAATCACGGCCTCCCGAGGTTAGCGGGCGGTATATTGCATTTCTGACACTGCATACTGTCCGTACCCACAGTGATTCCACTCCGATCTTTGGGACCTCGAGCCATGACGCGTGACGAAGGAAATTTAAATTCCTGACTGCACCCTTTTCCATTTTTTCTGTTAAATCTCCTATTTTTAATGGAATTTACACCACAGTTCTTTTGAGGAAAAGTGCATAGTTCTCATAATAATTGTTACTTTGTGGTGTTACTTAGTCATGTATATCCAGAAACCTTCTTCTTCATTCCAGTCTATTTTTGATAACATGTAAAACAGCCTATGTCCCTTTAACCCGTTAGGCATTTTTCTTCACCAACAGAGCATCAATCCTGATTACTGAAAGTCTGTACCCGCCTCTTTCACCGAGTTCCCTAACGCACACCTCTGCGGTGGCACTCGACTCAAGAAGTACGCCTCTTCGAATCTTCGTGATGGATGAAATTGTCACTGCCAGTATTTCGCCGGCGAGGGAAGAATAGGTGGTGGCGTAAAGGTCCTCACCACCAGTCTATGCGCCTATCTCCTACATTAAGTTCCAAACATGTCTGCAGTGTGTCATGAAGTGAGATCATGTGACACTGTCACTTGTGTCCCGTCGGATGGAGACATTAAACGTGGCGGTCCCCTTGCTGCTATACGAGAAGAATAGAGTACGTGCCGGCATCAGATTTCATCCTCTCCCTTTCTTCGTCGTCATACAAAACAAACATAACACTATACTAAACACGCACGCCTACACTCCCAAATACACGTATGACAAACCTCTCGCATACCCGCACGGAAAGGGGCGAATGTGCACCGAGGAAGAACATCCTCTCCGCTCGGCGGCTAAACCCACTTTATCAGATACCTCAGCCAACAATCCCAATTGACCACTTCTTGTTCAAATGTTCAAATGGCTCTGAGCACTATGGGACTTAACTTCTGAGGTCATCAGTCCCCTAGAACTTAGAACTACTTAAACCTAACTAACCTAAGGACATCACACAAATCCATGCCCGAGGCAGGATTCGAACCGGCGACCGTAGCGGTCGCGCGGCTCCAGACTGAAGCGCCTAGAACCGCTCGGCCACTCCGGCCGGCGACCATTTCTTGCTTCTCAAGGAAAGGTCTCTTACTGACAAGTGAAGTGACAGGTATTTCATCACTGTAGAAGTATATAACAACAAATTGAGACCAAATGAAACATGTACGCCAGTGTAAAGCGTTTCCGACCAGTCGTATCATTGGACATTGTAGGCCCCCAGCGGCGGCACCGCAGTCGTCAGTTCTCACATGTAAATAATCATAAACGTGCCGAATGGCATCCTGCGATACACTATCCCAACCATCTTGCGCATTTTGTTGCAATTCGGCGATGGTTTTTGCAGGATCAGGAGAATAACTAAGTTGTCACATTTCATCATGACCCATAGGTGTTCAATTGACAAGAGAGCTAGGCCAAGGCTGTTGTTTTACACGTTGCGTTGCAGCAGCCGTATGTCGACGCACACTGCCCTGCTGCAAAAGCACATCATTCTGCTGTGGATGAAATGGCGGATCCAGGGGATAACAGCCTGTGCATTATAGCGGGCACTGATTACCCACAGAAACATCAAACGTGATCGCGAGTGCGTCGTGCTTGAATGTGCTAAAGGATAAGCGGCTCACCAGGTCTCAGCCGTATAGTATACGTCCATTGTTCGCACAGGGAAAGAACTTACTCTCATCACTGACGGGGAGAGAGAGCCATTCCATTTTCCCATCGAGTCTCCAATCACGAGGGTAGCCATGCTTCGGTTGTCGTGGTGTCAGTGGTAGCCTGGCCAGAGGTATACGCGAGCTTAATCCTGCTGCAAGCAGACGGTTTCCAGTAGTTGCTGATGACACAGCAGTTGCAGCATTATTCCCGGATTTCGCCCCTACATGATATTCGGTCGGCCACTGCTTCTCGCACAGTGGGTCGATCTTGACGTGCGTCTTTACTACTCAGACGTTCAAAATGTTCTACAGACCATTGCTGAAAGCAGAGACACACCACCGAGAACTTGTACCCAACAGGTGCAGCAACCCGCCGAGACATCGCTCCAGCTTCCTGCAGGACCACAAGGTGACCCCGTTCAAATTTCTGAAGCTGTTGAACAGCAGTATGCACACGTCAATGTGGCGTGATTGTATCCTAGAATGAATGTTGTAAACACTGTCACCTCTAAACTCAGCACAGCTACTGCTTGCAGTGTCAAGAAAGAGGCTTCACAGACAGACTTCCTGAGAATTATGATGGCCGATGAGCGTGACAAATGAATCACTAACACTAAAACTCCTCACTGTGCACGTATTAATCGGGGTGCCACTGAAAACAGTCGTTGAGGTTGTTCTATTTTTTTCCGAACATGTACTATAGTACTTCAAAGAAAGCTTGAACATCCTTCGTCAGCCGTCCGCTGTGGCCGAGCGGTTCTAGGCGCTTCAGTCCGGAACCGTGCTGCTGCTACGGTCGCAGGTTCGAATCCTGCCTCGGGCATGGATGTGTGTGATGTCCTTAGGTTTCTTAGGTTTAAGTAGTTCCAAGTCTAGGGGACTGATGACCTCAGATATTAAGTCCCATAGTGCTCAGAGCCATTTGAACCATTCTTCGACAATTTGCCCGTCCTCCTGCAATACAAGTCAAGAGCGACAGTATCTTGGTCTCTTTAACTTCTCTCGCGTAGTGGTAGATGTTTAGATTGCTCTCGATACGCCGGAATCTGGATAAAGTTTTCTGTTCAATGATGCACCAAAATCTGACATTTCTCGTTTATCCTACATACCGTTCAACTGTCACTGCTGCCAGATTGCGGTGACCACATTAGCATTCAACACGCAAGCTCCTTGTTGAAGTAGGACTCCAGCGAATTCATTTTGGCACACAACACGCAAGAGACAGAGTTCAGTTACTTATTCCAGATCGAGGCGTTTGTGGTTCCTGGAATACAGAGTGCGACACCGCGGTATATTTCAACTAGCAGCGAATGAGTTGCATCTCCGATAGAGTCGAGTCTACAAAAATGTTCAATGTGTGTGAAATCTGATGGGACTTAACTGCTAAGGTCATCAGTCCCTAAGCTTACCCACTACTTAACCTAAAGTACCCTAAGGACAAACACACACACCCATGCCCGAGGGAGGACTCGAACCTCCGCCGGCACCAGCCGGCGAGTCTACACTTGTTGCGTTGTTGCAGGGAACAGGAGTCTAATGACGAGGTCATTAGAGTCAGAGTTCCGAATGAACAAAAATGAGGAGAAATTGTTTCGTGTCATCTTCAAATGAACCATTCCAGCAATTACTTTAAGCAGTCAGGAAATCATAGATACCCTTAAGTCAGAATCGCCAGGTGAGGATCTGAACCCATCGTCTCCCAAATACATGTCCACTGTGCTAACCACTGCGTCACCTCGGTGAGTGTCGTACTTTACTCTCGAGCCAACGCTGTAGGTCATACTGTACGGACATGTGGAGACGACGTGCAGTAGTCAAATGGTTCAAATGGCTCTGAGCACTATGGGACTTAACTTCTGAGGTCATCAGTCCCCTAGAACTTAGAACTAGTTAAACCTAACTAACCTAAGAACATCACATACATCCATGCCCGAGGCAGGATTCGAACCTGCGACCATCACGGTCGCGCGGTTCCAGACGTAGCGCCTAGAACCGCTCGGCCTCCCCGGCCGGCCGTGCAGTAGTCCTTTACATGGATCAGCACCTGGTCGTTTTCTGTCAGATGATCTTCCGTCCATTGGTGCCAAACATAGGTCACTTAAAGAGCAACTTGCTCTGGACGATCTGAAATGTAACTGTGTGATGAAACGATTTTTCACAGACAGTTCATTCCCGTTTGAGGAAATTCACTACGAGTATTCATCCGAGGCAAATTCAAAATTGCTTTCACGTTCCCATTTTGGTTGACCACTTTTCGATGACTGTGCTGGGCTTTACAGGGCAGGGCAAATAGCGGCCCGCAGCCATACGCGGCCCGCTAATGGTTTTTGGCCGGCGCGCCTACACAGTCAGAGAAATCTGTCTTGAACCGTGCGCGACCGAAAATGTTCACTACGACAGCCACGTAATCACGCATGCGAAGTGTAGATACTGTTCGCGCAAATCAATGTGACACTCGTTGCGGCGGATAATGTGAGCGATCATAAAGGCATTTCCCATTTACACTCGGCCCCATCAGACACCGCCCCGAGTACGAAGCGTATCGACATGATCTGCAAGTACAGACGTTGCGCAGCGCTTCCCGGTTCATCTGATCTATTTCCAGTAAGTATGTAAACCATGACACTCCGAAAAAACGTAAAATCAGTAATGAATGCCGTTTGTACAATGAAGAATCGACCTTACTGAACTACAAAGTTAATTAACGAATGGAAACATTTTAAAAGGTGCGGCCTTCCGCTAACCTCAGTTTCCACAAAGCGGCCCCCGGGCAATAATAAGTGCCCACCCCTGGCCTAAGCCATCACTTTGCATTTTTAATCAGTTATTACCAACAGGTTATTCGAGACAACTAACGTGACCTGTGTTATATTACCGTACCATTCAATGTGCTGTCGCTCAGTAGAGCACTTGCTTCCCAGAAGGATTATTGCTTCAATCCCACGACGTTGTTGGGTGTCTTCTATTGTTCACTGGTCACACCAGCGGAGTTAAATATCCAAACTGAACGTGATCCTGGCGATATCCACAGACTAATTGTGGATACAGTAACCTCAGTCATACCAGACATTCTTGTGTGCACAAGGGTTGAGATAGAGCATCATCTAGCACATGTAATACTGTTCCAATTTTTTGTGCAATTTTTTTTTTTAAATTAGGTATGGAAATTCGGGTGGTTCCATGTAGATACTTTGTATATATTCGGAAATTCTGCGATGGATTACGGGTTAAAAAACAAGTAAAGCTCGCCACAACTCTTCTACTCCCATGCTTCCAAAATTCTACCCGGCTTCATTTTCAAGTTTGCAGTGAATTTTCTTCGTTTACAGCACTGACAGTGAATAAGGACGCACATACGTTAGTTGATTTACGCGCTAACGATTGCGGCCGCATGACACAGCCTTTGCCTCTTGAAGCAAACAGATCGTAAGATAACAGGTGTTAAAATATTGTGACAGCTGCGGCTGTATAGCGATGCCGTGACAGAACATACGGCTCAGCTATTGGCTTGCACATGTAAATAAGAGACGCTCAGACCGCATTAATCGAAGCAAATCTACCGCTAATATCCGAGAAGAGGGCCTTACGGCAGGATCTCTTCAATTTTTTTCATATGTATCGGTATTGTTAAACGTTTAGATTTTACGATACGTAAATAAATATAATTTAAATCACATGGGAAATGATTTAAAAGGAAAAAAGAATACGAGAAAAAAATGAGAGCATAGAAAAAGTTAATAGAGGATTAAAAAGACATGCAAATGATTAAAAATAAAAATATTTAAAGCAATTAATTGAATAAAGCAATTATCATAGTCATTTCGATAAATTTTCTTAAACTATAAGACATCCGATGGGTCTAGAACCCCCAACCTTCAGCATAACATGTAAAAGGCTATAGAACCGTTTCGAAAATCAGAGATATTATAAAGGCTCTTTTCGATCAGGAGAAATTCTTATAGTGGATTGCTTTTAAACGAGGACCCAACAGCGTGAAAAGGTGCAGAGTTTGATAACTGATAGCCCAACTTACATCAATAACAGGTGGTTTCAAGAAGTCGATCCCACCACTTTGGACGTCCCCTTTTGAGTATCACAGTACACACAGTACACACAGTACAATATATCAATGAACTAGCTTAGCACTCGCTGCTTCGCTCTCGTAGACTGCATAGTCTGCACAGTTTTTTTCTGAAATCGAATTTTTATGTTGTTCACAAACTGCAACATCATCTAAACTTTTAACATTAATTAAGGCCACAGAAGCGTGGCCTTTTCCGAATATACTTGTTACATAAAAGCGAATCTGGTAGCTAGAGCCGAAGGTCTTTGTTATCCTGCCTTTTGAGTTCTTCTACTGATATTTCCATAGAAACTTTCACCCCCAGACACAAGACTTTTCATCCCGTATTTCACCAACTTAGGCGTTGAAATTCACAAAAAACACTGAAACACGTGTTTTTTTCTAACTATAAAATCAAATACCAGTTTTCGTACACCCAGCTTTAAAATGTTTTAGCAGTATTTTAATAAAGATTTGTTTTCAATAAAATTTGATCCACTGTTTTCCCCCTTAGTGGTTGAATTTGCAATAATGCTCAAACACACATTTTTTTAAATCATGACAGAGAACTCAAATACCAATTTTGAAAGATCTAGCTTTAAAAATGCTTTGAAACTGAAATATTTTCATAAAACATTTCATCCCCTATTTCATCTCCTTAGCGGCTGAATTTTCAGAAACAGTGAAATGACTACTTTTTTTTATTCCTGACAGTGAAGCCGAATATACATTTTCACAGATTTGGCTTCAAAAATGCTTTCATAATGAATATTTCCATAAACATTTTCATCCTCTGTTTGACTTCCTTTGAGACTGAATTTCCGAAAACATTAAAATACGTAATTATTTAATTTGTAGCCGAGAGGTCAAATACCAGTTTTCATAGCTGAAACTTCAAGAATACTTAGTAGTTCTTTAATAACAATTTATTTAAAAACCTACTATATCATTCCCACAGGGATTAAATTTCCAAAAGTGCGGAAAGAAGTATTTCTTCCGTTCTAACCGAGAAACCAAATACCAGTTTTCGTAGGTCCAGCTTCAAAATTGCCTCAACAGAAATATATTTTCAAAAAAACTTCAATCCTATTTCACCCCCTTAGAGGTGGAATTTCGAAAAATCTCTTCTTATACGACGCCTAAAGTATTAGATAAATACCCTTTGCAAAATTCAAGTTTCTATCCCTAGTGGTCTGGGCTGGGTTATGATGAGTCATTGAGTGGGTCAGTCTGTCGGGACACTGACACTGCCTTTTATATATAGAGATAAGAATTTTTAACATTCGTTTTTTCGCTATATTTAACACGATTAACTTCGATTAATCAGCTGCCTCTTTAAAAAAATTTTGAGATTAAAACTTAAACGAAATTTTATGCATGTTTCACTTTTTAACTTTATTTTTATTATAGTTTTTTTTATTCAGGACCCAAGGACTTTTGAGCTTTTAAGTCCAAGTAACAGCAAATCATTTATTCGTATACAAGAACCAAAGCGAGTTTCCTTTAATCTACGTGTATGGTCACAATCTTTTCTGTTTAACAGATTACCGCTTTCGGTCTTTAATGACCATCATCAGATCTGCAGCAAAAATGGGAAAAATATAAATACACTCGCAAACTGTATACAGCTTAAGAACAATACATAGAGCATATTGAAAAGAAGTACTGACAAAATTTACATTTGTGCGCTTTAAATGTGAAGAGGCATACCTGTCTCATAAAAACAAAGTCCTAATGTACTGCAGCCATAGTGGCATCGTCAAATGTTAAATGCGGAATCAGCACCAGTATCGTCAAATAGGCATAAATCACATCACATGCACGATTCATGTTGTCAGTAAAACTACTGTTTAACAAGCTGCCGTACAGTAGCCACAAGATGTAAGTTGACCAGATGTCGCTAATGTCGACATACACTAGTTTTCAATAATTAATTGAAACAGCGAAAATAAAAGGGGGATACAATAGTTAAAGTCTGTAATAAGCTTATAACGTATAAATGGTGTTACAATAATAAAAAGTAATAAAAAGAAGAACACGACAAAAGTAACATTGTTAAAAGGACGAAGAGTTAAAAAACAGTGGTTGACATATGCTCTAGTGCCAATATTCTAGACAACGACGTAAATATTAAACACCGATGATATTGCACCGGGTAATATTAAACAACATAAAACAAATCGCTAAAGGAGCCACAAATGAAAGGAAATATAGTTCTGCACATAATCAGCGCCCTCTGTTAGCGCTAACGCCAGAACTCCGCACAATCCAACCTTGCATGAGCTATCGCAGCTAGTGAGCCACTACTGCTCTTACTATCCATCCCACTGTCGCAGAGGTTTTTTTCCCACGGCACGAGCCATGGCACTTTTTCCCCTCTGCTCTTTAAATCGCTAACCCTCACTCGCGTTTCGTCCACTATCACCTGATGGACCGTGTTAATGCGTAGTCTTACCCGGACGCACGGATAACATCACAGGCCAGCATCCTGTGATCCACTAACTAGATAACTAACATGTCTACGGAGGTGACAGTAGAACTTTTGGTTTGGTCACCACGTTGGTGCGGGCGTGGAGGGGCCCCACCTCTTTAAAAGGCGGGAAGTGGGTGGAGGAACGTGATCGGCAGAGGCCCCCTCGTACCCTGCGGCACTCCGTTGCAAGCAAAGAATGATAAAATTCCGTAACAGTGCATCTGATTAATGCAGTGTATGAAATGAATGAAGAAGGAAAAAGAACCTACTAGAGTCATGCGTAAAACGTATGAAAATGAAGTAAATATGTGATACACTCACTACTAGGTGAACTTGCGAACACTCTATATATAACGGAGGCGTGCAGTGATTAGGATAAAACATTGTCAAATAAAGCAACGTAGGCATTGGACACAAAATCATTTTGCTTCACATTTAAAGCGCACAAATGTAAATTTTGTCAGTACTTCTTTTCAATATGATCTATGTATTGTTCATAAGCTGTATACAGTTTGCGAGTGTATTTATATTTTTTCCCATTTTTTGCTGCAGATCTGATGATGGTCATTAAAGACCGAAACCGGTAATCTGCAGCGTAAATTAAAGGAAACTTATTACATAGATTAAGGAAAGGCAAACCTACGTTTCTAGCATTTGTAGACTTAGAGAAAGCTTTTGAAAATGTTGACTGGAATACGCTCTTTCAAATTCTGAAGGTGGCAGGGGTAAAATACAGGGAGCGAAAGGCTATTTACAATTTGTACAGAAACCAGATGGCAGAGTGGAGGGGCGTGGAAGGGAAGCAGTGGTTGGGAAGGGACAGGGTTGTAGCCTCTCACCAATGTTATTCAATCTGTCTATTGAGCAAGCAGTAAAGGAAACAAAAGAAAAATTTGGAGTAGGTATTAAAATCCATGGAGAAGAAATAAAAATTTTGAGGTTCGCCGATGACATTGTAATTCTGTCAAAGACAGCAAAGGACTTGGAAGAGCAGTTGAACGGAATGGTCAGTGTCTTGAAAGGAGGGTACAAGATGAACATCAACAAAAGCAAAACGAGGATAATGGAATGTAGCCGAATTAAGTCGTGTGATGCTGAGGGAATTAGATTAGGAAATGTGACACTTAAAGCATTAAAGGAATTTTGCTATTTGGGGAGCAAAATAACTGATGATGGTCGAAGTAGAGAGCATATAAAATGTAGACTGGCAATGGCAAGGAAAGCGTTTCTGAAGAAGAGAAATTTGTTAACATCGAGTATAGATTTAAGTGTCAGGAAGTCGTTTCTGAAAGTATTTGTATGGAGTGTAGCCATGTATGGAAGTGAAACATGGACGATAAACAGTTTGGACAAGAAGAGAATAGAAGCTTTCGAAATGTGGTGCTACAGAAGAATGCTGAAGATTAGATGGGTAGATGACATAACTAATGAGGAGGTATTGAATAGGATTGGGGAGAAGAGAAGTTTGTGGCACAACTTGACTGGAAGAAGGGATCGGTTGGTAGGGCATGTTCTAAGGGATCAAGGGATCACCAATTTTGTATTGGAGGGCAGCGTGGAGGGTAAAAATCGTAGAGGGAGACCAAGAGATGAATACACTAAGCAGATTCAGAAGGATGTAGGTTGCAGTAGGTACTGGGAGATGAAGAAGCTTGCACAGGATAGAGTAGCACGGAGAGCTGCATCAAACCAGTCTCAGGACTGAAGACCACAACAACATCATTACATATACGGGTCACTGTGTTTTTTCGCGACGATGTCGCAGCTTGTGAAGGCAAAGCGAGTTTTTGGGAGAGCGTGGGTTAACGCAATAAGAAAAACCGAAGTATCAATCATGTGAGATGCTTGCTGCAAGTGCATCGTCCGCAGCTCTGGGCACGGTATATGCCGGTGCGGCCCGGCTTGGCGCGGCCCGGAGTGGCGGCCGTGGGGTCAGCGAGGGCGACGGCCCCCGTTTCGGGCCGGCGGGCGCGCCGCGCGCATCGCCATCGCCGCTGACCCGAATACGGCGCGCGCAGGGCCGGGCCGCGCCGGGCCTCGCTGGCCGGGCTTTCCCGCCGCCCACAAATATAACCCGCCCGGTGCGCTCCCCGCGGTGTGGCGCGCCGCAAAACTAGGAGCCGACAGCGGCCGTCAGGCCCTCGGGGCGAATGAGAACCCGCCGCCAGCCCGCCACCTTCTTCCACTAGTGGCCGTCGCACGAGACCCAGTTCCTGTACCGTCCAGTCACGTTAATTTGACCACCGCCTACGTTCGATGTCAGCGTGCAGTAACCACTCACGGGCGGCAGTTGGCAGCACTAGCAGTGGAGGGTATATAAAGCGTGTTGGGGGTACGCCGACGAGACCATGGTCGTTTTGGATGCGTATGAAGTACCACTGGGCAGTGCCCGTCTGACTTCAGAATGCGCTAAGGCACGGCTTCCTAACGTGTGGTCCGAGGACCCCTTAGGGGTCCGCCGGCTCTTTCTACGGGGTCCGCGGCCACATTTCACCAAATCGTGTAAAATAATGAGTAAAATTATTGAATAAAAATGTGAAAATGCAATTCATCATTTTTTTTTTTCGAGTGAAAAACATGTGTACTTTTACTTCAGGTCGTATTCCCAAGCAGCCTTTGCGGTTCCTAAGTGAGAACGAATACACAGTTTAGTGCCGGTGAATGCGGCGTCTCTGATCGACTGTTTCGCAACAATACGGGGGTCGTTTGTGCGCCGCCTCACGGCGCTAGATGCGCTGAAACCTTTTACGCATGCGCGGAGCGAGCTTTGTCGAAGAAGCTCCACAGTCGGATTTATTATGTGAAAATGCTGCAAGTACTCCATTGGTTGCAATATCCTGTGGAAGTGGAATAACCAAGAAGCGTAAGTACAACGAAAGCTATGTAGAAATGGGCTTTACGGAGACAAAAAAGGGTAAAGCTCAGTGTGTAATTTGTGCGCGAGTCCTTCCGAACAGTTCAATGGTTCCAGTTAAATTGCACCGTCATTTTGAAGGTACTCACACGGATTTCCAGGCTAGAGACATCGATTTTTTCAAAAGGAAGAGTGCTGAACTAGCTGCTTCTCAGCATTGCATGAAAACTCATGCAAAAACAATTAATAAAAATTCATTGAAAGCTTCTTTCTTGGTTAGTTATCGAGTGGCAAAAACAGGCAAAGCTCATACCACTGCATAAAATCTCATGAAGCCTTGTGTTAATGATATTGTTTCTTGCATGCTACCCTTGAGTCCGGAAACGCGCGACCGCTACGGTCGCAGGTTCGAATCCTGCCTCGGGCATGGATGTGCGTGATGTCCTTAGGTTAGTTAGGTTTAAGTAGTTCTAAGTTCAATGGGACTGATGACCTCAGATGTTAAGTCCCATAGTGCTCAGAGCCATTTGAACCATTTTCTTGCATGCTAGACCAATTGGGAACATGGCACGTGCATTAAGAAGCTGTTAGTTCCCGTGGATTTCGCTCTGAAATTTAAAGTTACTGTGCTCTTGACTGACGAGGGGTCCGCCATGGATTTTCGACTGAAGAAGGGGTCCGCCACCTGAAAAGGTTGGGAAGCCCTGCGCTAGGGATTCACGTGAAGTTGAGGGATTGTCGTGTTTCCTGTGTGTAAGGTTGTGTTTGGTGATTTCTTCGACCATAGATACCACTACACTGGTCTTGCTGTGCAGAAGCGATAAGGCTGGTGTGGCTCCAACATAAACCACGTGACTGTCGGTAAAACGTGGCGGTATTTCAAATCAGCGGTCTGCCATCCTATGTTTGTATCGTACTTTCCCCACATTTCTCAAATGACTGCCAAACGCTTCCAACAAAAATTACTTTTTTATTTGCGACAAATTGTGTCAGAACTACATTTGACCTGGATTTGTTCACAGTGCCGTTTATAAAATCTAACAAATACATCGAACGCCCCTCTGGTGGGCAGCTGGTAAAATGTCGTTAAAATTCTTTTAAACAGTAAGAGTGGGCTCGTGTAAAAACTTTAAATATCGGATTCACCGCGTTTTGAGCTCTAGTCACTTATAAAAGAAAATGGGATATGGGAATTATGTCAACTATAGATGCCAAAATTGTCGACTTTAGGAGCAGGTCCATTTTAGAGTATCAATTTTAGGTGCACTTCAAAAGTTCAGTTCCTACTATTTTTACAAAAGTTTAAACTATCAGTTTAAAAAAATGATATTTTAGATGAAAGGTGAGACTTTTAAGTTTCAGAAAATAATTTTGGAGACTACATTTATTTAATAGTATTAGAAAGTAGAAAAAAATTATCTTCATGTGTACCTATGAGTAGGAACGAGGAACAGTTACACTTACTTCTGTAACCGAATTATCACAGATACTTTCCAAAATGTAACACGAGTCTGACTTTACAGGCATCACTTTCAACACTTTTATTTACGTGATACTCTATTTGAAGTGTAAAAAACATATAAAAGTCACTTCAGAATATTTCAATAAACGCATCTGCACTATCATAGAAACACACGTGAAATGTAATGCCACAGTCATAAGCGCAACACGAAACAACCATGTTTTACCAACATTCACGTGACTTTCGCCCAGAGATGTTGCAGCCACGAAAATGACGTCAGGGCCAGTCTATTATATTTATGGTCGAAGGGTGATTTACGTATGCGTTATTGGTCCCTAAAGAGGCGTGTAAGGTTTAATTTTGGGCGTTTGTGAGAAGATCCTCGTCGTTCGTTTTTTTACTTTTGAATGAGAAAGTGGGGCGAAGTTTGTCTTGTTTCGTAAAATTTTGTGGATTTGTCTTGAATAGGTGTGTACACGTTCGGTTGGCCTAGGAAATCTATTATGTTTGTGTTGGGGACGTATCTGCCAGCGCCTGAGATGACACGTAAACTTTGTTCTGGAGACGTTGCAGTCGGGATACTGCTGTGTCTGATGCCGTAGACCAGTCTTCCGAGCCATGCGGGATGACTGGAAGTATGAAGTGGCGCCAGAAGAGGAGTTTGCACTGAATGGTGATTCCGTCGCCTTTCAGCTGGGGATATAACCCACAGAAGAGGGCGCAGCCTATTTTTGTTTTTTTCTTTTTGCTGCAGAGGTGAGATGCCTGTTTCGTGTTAGGCATCGACCTATTTCGAGGTCCAGGTAAATAACTGAATTGCTCCAAGTTAACTCTCTGACGCCAATGGTGAGTTGACGATCAGGGAGATTTATTTTAGGGGTGATATAGATCGCCTGTCACTTGGTAGGATTGATCTTTATTTTCGAGCGGGTGCACCACCGCGTTATCTTATCGATATGTCGTTGGAAGTCGCGGTGTATAAGGAGGAGGCTGCGACTGCTTCTGTATATGGAAGTTTCATCAGTGTAGAGAGAAATCTCGGCGCCAATCTGCCTAGGAATGTCATTCGTATATATGGTACAAAGAACAAGACCTAAAACAGAACATTTCGGGAGCCCTGCCGCAATCTGTCATCGTGTAAGGAAGGAGTCAACGAACCAGATTATGTGAACTGGGTACCCTATCTGATCTAGTTTATAGATTAGGCCATCACGCCAGACGTGGTCAAATGATTTTTCTACGTCCAGGAACACTGCTCCTGTTGTTTCACTGCTTGCCCTGGCGAGATAGATGTGTTCTACCAAGTGAAGGGATTGTTGGATAGTGGAATGCTCAGCGCGGAATCCAAACTGTTCAGGCATAAGGATACTGCTTTTAGTCAGAAACTGACGGAGGGGTGACGGGATTATTAATTCTAGGATTTTAGGAGCTACTCCGAAAACAGTGTAGTCGATGTGAGAGGTGGCATGAGCCCCCTCTCATATTTCTATCTTAATCTGAGTAATTCGATTTTCCTCTCTAATTGCATGCGATGAAAAGTCGCTATTCCTTCACACGCGGACTTCCCACGAAGCGTCTCTCGTCACCTGGGTGGCGGTGACAGGCGGGTTCTGCTGATCTTGAAAGGGTTAAGCCGACGGGTGTGGGGGAGTCGAGGGGATGCTTTACAGACGCCGACATTGTCATAAGAGCGGGGGCGACACGCCCATAGGGGCCTGACTATTCCAGCCGCTCCGGCTGGGCTAAAGATTCCGTTACTTCGCAGAAACTTAGTGAAAACACTTTCTGGCGGGCTACCAGCAAGGCGTGGGAATGACTTGTGTTCCCAGGCAGTCTTGGCGGGCAAATTCCCGCGTTTTCTGCAAAATCATAACTGTGATTGGCTTGCTCAGGGGATAGCTCCGTGACGTAACAAAATCGGCGCAGAAATTGGCGCCAAGTGTCTCCATTGGTGGAATAGTAGTGCGTCAGCAATAGAGTGGAATTTTCCGCCGGTTTTCGAGTTTCTGATTGGAACGTTTAAGCACGACCACTGTCGTGGGGGGCGGGAAAGTTCTGTGTTCGGCTTGTACGGGTGCTCTTGAGAGAGTCGGCTCTCGCCTTTCGGTCAGAGTAGGTTACAAGACTAAGCTCTCGCTGCTCTGGACAGCCTGCCTTCCATTGGTTGTTAATATACTCTCATATAATTGCAACTGTTTGACGAAGTTGCTGAAGTTTCGACTACAATGCAACTTTCCGAGTACAGTTGGGAATTGAGCGTTCTGCGTACAAGCGGCCTATGTTGTCTGTCTTGAGCAGTTTTGGCTAAAGTTGACTGTACCGGAGTTACTGTGTGACTTCTCTTGTTAAAATCACTCACTGTATCGTCAGTGATTGAGGAGCGAGCCTTCTTTGTCTGCCTCAGAGGCGTATTTGTGTTGCTAGGAAGTCTTTAATCTGGAACAACCAGACCAGGAGAATTTGTTTCGGGCGATGCTCGCAACATTATCATCACCACGATGGGACGTCGAAGCAACCAGCCATCGCCTCCGGTATGCCAGATCGTGTCCATGCAGTTAAGAAGACAGCTTGGTAATGTAAGTCCACAGCACCGGCAGATTAAGGAATTTTGCTAGGTGATAATGAGAGCTCAGCAGAGCGCGCCTGTTCGTCTTTTCTGACTTTGTTCTGTCTTGGGTGTTCATTGTCTGAGTTATCACTACTGTAACAGCAATTAATGTTGGGTTGGCTGGGTGTTTCTCTTAAGATTCGAGTTGCAAGGAATTGGCTCACATACCACTTGGTCATAAATGTCACAATCTAGTTTATGGACAACTTCACCTGCACAGCATTTATTTGAGTATCCAATTTGATGTATTGTAAATGTTTCATGTGTTTTGTTTATTATTATGAGTTTATTCATAATAAATCAAATTGTTATTTTGGACAGAACTTTCATTCTGTTAATCAGTAGAGCAACCCTTTCATTTCTCACTACGTTAATGAAACTTTCCTTTATCTAATTAATTTCTATCCAATTAAATTATTGCAGGTGTCAAACACTTTTCTACTCCACTTGCAGGATCGATTACAGTCAGTTTGCGTTTCTTCTCAATCCATGTGCAACAGCAAAAGTCGGTGTTAGAAAAGGGGGGGCTTAGAGCATCATTTCCATATGAAGATTCTAGAAGAATTTAGCCTTAAATACACTGCTAGCCCTGGCACCTCGCAGATGTCGTAACGCGGAAACAGACCGCTTTTTCTGACGATCAGGAGGGCATGAATATTGGCTTTCGGACAAGGATGAAACCATTTTCGAAAAAGGTGCCACCAACAGTATCTCGTCAAAGACTGTTGCTGCGTATCGACCTCTGCAGCAGGTGTTTGGTTCATGCACCCATACCGACTGCTGTTCATCGCCGGCGAACGGTAGAATGCGAACGCGATACCGCAACTCGACGTCCACTGAGAGGCGACAGGTGGCCTTTTCAGATGAATACGTTTTATGCTCCATCGGACAGATGGCCGCTAGTGTTTGTGGCGTGAACCGTCAGAAAGCAAATAGACTACAACAGTCATCAGAAGAATCCAGATGGAGGACATTCCCTGAGTGATCTCGTCATTCTCCAAGCCACAAAGGATCAACACAAGTATGCAGCTATTGGTGGGGGATCATGTCCACCCCTACATGCAGTTTGTTATTCCTCAGCATTATAGCATCTACAACCAGGAGAACGCAGTGTATGCGCGTGGATCGAAGAACATCAGGATGAATAACTGTATCCCCTGGCCACCGAACTACTCCGATTTAAATCCAGTCGAGAATCTGTGGGACCACCTCGATCGGGCTGATCATCCCATGGATCCTCAACCGAGAGACTTAGCGCGACCGGCCATGGGACTCAAGTTGGCATGGTTCCACATCCCTGTGGATACCTTCCAGAACCTTATTGACTCTCTTCCTGCACGTGTCACAGCTGTCCACACACTAGCTGCTTATATTTTTTATTTTTATTTTTTTCACTAGGTGCTTATATTTTATGACCCACCGTCTAATTTCTTATGGTGGGTCATATGTTGCCACTTAGCCGCTGTGACTGGGTCCGGGGTCTGGAGTGACTGAAAGTAACACCACCCTGGCTCCCGTCCCCACTCACACCATTGCCCGTGTCCTGCCACGTGGAGGCGGGCTCTACTTGTTTAGATCCATTTGATATTTCTTTTTGTGCAGCATTAGAAAAACTTATAACTAATACAAAATCAAGTGAGATATTAATAAACAAAACGAAATTAAATATTTAGAAAGAAGGAAATAAGAGAATTGAATAGAGAAGGGATAGGTATAACATTGCCTGTCACCTGGTTGTGGGCAGCGGCCCGGGTCTTGGAATGACCCTCAAGACGCTGGCCGTCGCTCACCATGCCTTTAACATCTACCATCCTAAAAACTAACTTAACTAGAAGAGATGTGGGTACGTTAAAGCTAGAAACTAAGACTAAGACCTCCATGTCCAGCCTGCTACACTATTTGCGATATACAATAGAGAGGTAACTGATTTTGTGCTTGGCTCAAAGTTGCTAATGAAAGGGTACTTGTGGTAAAAGTAATAAGGTAATGACGCTAACAGTTTGTGTTGAGCCTACAAGGCTCCTAGTAGAGTACATCAGGCGCTAGCACCTCCCGGCCCAGCCGACAACACGACCTGAACGGTGGTTTTCCCCGATCTACCATAGGTATCCGTCGGGTTGGGCTCAAAAGAGAGGAACCACAATTAAGATCCTTCCATCCAGGCCGTGCGCCGCCTCTTACCAGGGGGCGAAGGTCCCTTGAAGAGGTGCCTAACTTTAAGCTTCAGATCAGAAGTTATTAGTGTAGTGGAGGTTGAGGTATATGCTGTGTATGTTGGTTGTACAAACAATTCACACTGAGCCAATGAGACTTACAATGGTACGTGGTGTGGCAGTTAGCACCTTCCGGCCCCGCCAGCAACACAGCCTGAACGGTGGTTTTCCCGGATCTACCATAGGTATCCGTCGGGTTGGGCTCAAAAGAGAGGGACCACGATTAAGATCCTTCCATCCAGACTGTGCGCTGCCTCTTAACGGAAGGCATAGGTCCCTTGAAGAGGTACCTAGCTTTAAGCTCTTATTAGACATGGAGATGCTGTTAACTATTTACATATAAGGTGTAATCTGTTTTTAGGATTGTGTGTGACTTGTGCACCTCTTGTCGGTTGTTCCAGACTGTTCTTTGAAGTTGACTTGTCTGACACTATGGAGCATCCGCGCTGGACGCTTCAATACCTGTGTTGGTGCCCTGGTCTGTATCTGTTTCTTCTTCATCACTCGTGGTGCTAATCATATCTGTGTCCTCCTGGGCATCATGATGTCTGTTTGGACCGACTTGCCTTCGGTAGGGTCTGTTGCGCAAGTATTCTATTTGTTGGATCTTCGAGATTTCGTCAGTTAGTTTGTTGAGTTCAGTCCACCTTTCCGGATCGCGTATTATGGCATGTAGTTCGTTCTGTGTGTTCAGGCGATTTCTGTGTACTGTGTGTCTTGTGTTCGTGCGTTGTCCGCAGAGAAGACAGTATGTTCAGGGGAACCTTCTTCCCCGCATGTGCATCTATTAGTCTGCTGCAGACTCACGCGGTACAGGTGCGTGCGATAAGGGCCATGTCCTGTGATGAAATGTACCATACCGCGGCTGGGATCGATAAGTTTTAGTTTTAGTCTTTCCCGGATGTCAGGGAAGAAGTTGTAAACACGGCGGCCCTTATCGCTGTTGGCCCACTCGCTCTGCCAGGTATCCACTCGCCATGCTCTGAGTTGGCGTGTTGTCTCAATCGGTATACCAGTGATCTGCCGAACCTGGTCTATTCTTCCCATCCTAAGCCAGTACATTGCTGCGCGGTACCTGATGGTGATATCTATGGGGAAGATTCCCATGACGACACATACTGCGTCATTTGATGTTGTGTTGAATGTCCCTGTTAATCGAAGTGGAACACTTCTTTGGCCTCGACGTACAATGGTTCTGTTGGTTACTCAGGTTTTCGACAGGTGGTCTCACAAGTGTGACTGGGCAGTGTACTTTATTCATATCAGCAGGGGCGGAAACTGTTAGGATGAGAATCAGAGTAAATTAAATTAATATCATGTGGTGTATAATAGAATACACAGAATCTAGGCAACAAAGTGCGGAAAGAAACAAACATAAAATTTCGAAAGTTTTGGACATCACGAAAGCAAGACGGAACGAATGTTCACGTCGCGGAATATAAAAATGACGGTAGGAATGGTACCAGTCTGAGGGATCACAAAAGGAATTTATTCATTTGATGAGTAGACAAAACAGAAAGTAAAAGGGCTAGAACCTTTCAACAGGATGGCACTAGGAAGACTATAAAAACAGGTACTGACCTAGAAACAATAAAGTTGATGAGGATGGTGTTTAAAGACACTAAACATTTGGTTACCAATCACTCGTTCCACTTTAGAGTAATGTAAAATGATGTGAAACAAGAAAAGGATGGCCGAGCGGTTCTAGGCGCTTCAGTCTGGAACCACGCTACTGCTACGGACGCAGGTTCGAATCCTGCCTCGGGCATGGATGAGTCTGATGTCCTTAGGTTAGTTATGTTGAAGTAGTTCCAAGTCTAGGGGACTGATGACCTCAGATGTTAAGTCCCGTGGTACTTAGAGCCATTTGAAACAAGAAAAGGAGAATGATCAACTCCAGATCTTTCCCAGTGTCATTATGGTTGAAAATTTACGTGACAGTTACTTAATTCAAATTATTAAAAGTGGGATAAGACCTAGGTACCTTTAATATGTAGCCAGTCGGTGGGAAAGGATGCCATTGCGGAATACGAATTGGCCGCAGCTGAGGCTCCCCACGGCAGGCATCTGTGGCGGGAACAGCACCCTCTGCTCCTGTCCTATAGATCCCGCTAGACTAGGAGCAGATGACTAGGTACAGGCCGATGCGCCCACTCTGAGTACTTCTTATGGCAAAATACACTATCTGACAATAAAAGCAAAGCACCGAGAAGGAGAAGAAGGAAACTAACGGTTTGAGAGGCTCCGTGGTATTATTTCCGTGACAACAACATCGGATCAAATTTACAGGTAACTTGGCTACATAAGCCTACTTATCAGCACGACGTTGCACCCTCTCTAACATGGATGCACTGATTCGTTTGGGGCAGATGTCAGAATGTCACTGCTTTCTCTCCTGAAGCAAGCCGACCACAAATGTTGTAACTGGTCCTCGATAGCTTAAATACTGGCACTAGCACAGTGTTGAAGTCTTAGCTGATCCCAGGCGTTCCAATGGGGATAGATCTGGGGATCACGCGTGCAACCGGAGTACCTCAACTTCCGGCAGACAGTTCACAGAGCCACACCCCATGTGTAGACAAGCACTGTCCTGTTGAAAAATCGGAGCAGGATACTGCCGCATGAGGAATGCTACATGATGACTCAGAACCTCCATGACGCAGCGTTGCGCCGTCTGAGTTAACTCAGTCAATACCAGCTGGACCTGAAGTCACATCACAACCACGACACCATGGGTAGACGAACAGTTTCTTGTTAAAAAATGGGAACACGATACTGTAGAATGAGAGATACCGCATGAGGATGCAGGATGTCTGTAACATACCGATGTGCCCGTCAGAGTTCTCTCAATCATCACGACCTTTGACCTGGAGTCATGTCCGATGGCTCTGCACACTCTGGTGCCGGAAGTAACAGGACTGTACTTCCCTAAACCGTCTGAGTAATGAGACTTCTCCCCAGATCGCCACCATAAACACTGACGCTGGTCGTACGGGGTAGTGGAAGAACGGGATCCATCGCTGAACATAATGCGACGCCACTGATCGGCAGTTCATGATTCCCAGTCACGGCACCACCCCAAACACAAACGTTTGTATTGTGGTGTCAACGGCAGCCTACGCATGGAACGATAATTCCCTAGTGCGTCTGTTGCTAGTATTATGTGCAAGGTGACACAGATTACTACAGAGAGCCCACTACTTACTTTTTTTTTTTTATACTCAATGTACCAAAATGCCGAGGTCATTGGTCCTAGACTTACACATTCTTAAACAAACTTATACTAAGAACAACACACACACCTATTCCCGACGGAGGACTCGAACCCCCGGCGGGAGGGGCCGCGCAGTCTGTGACAGGGTGCCTTAAACCACACGGCCACTCTGCACGGCCACTACTTATTCTTGGGTGTCAGGCGCAGATGTGAAGCGGTTATGATGTGCATGGTGCACAATTTGGCTGGTCTCCCCTGTGGTTGTCATACATAATTGACCGGAAAACTACAATGGCTGCCCTCGCGTCCCCACGTACTCCTACTTGGGATCACTGACACATCCGAATGCGCCACAGATCTGGCTATTGCACTAATCGAGCTGCCGGCCAAACGGAGACCCACAATTAGACCCTTTGCAACTGTGTCAGTTGCTGATAACGTGTCTCACACGAGTACGCAGCATCTCCGTGTTCTTCACAGTGATCACGCAACAACTTACGCTGTTCACGTCTCTTTTAGACTGAAGCGCAAAGAAACTGGTATAGGCATGCGTATTCAAATACAGAGATATTTAAACAAGTAGACGTCTGTATAGGACAATAAGTATCTGGCGCAGTTATTAGATCGATTACTGCTGCTACAATGGCAGATTATCAAGGTTTAAGTGAGTTCGAACATCGTGTTACAATCGGCGCAGGAGCAATGGGATACAGAATCTCCGAGGTAGCGACGAAGTGGGGATTTTCCCATACGACCATTTCACGAGAGTACAGCAAATATCAGGAATCCGGTAAAACATCAAATCTCCGACATAGCTGCGGCTGGAAAAAGATCCTGCAAGATCGACTGAAGAGAATCGTTCAACGTGACAGAAGTGTAACCCTTCTGCAAATTCCTGCGCATTTCAATGCTAGGCCATCAACAAGTGCCAGCACGCGAACCATTCAACAAAACATCATCGATATGGGCTTTCGGAGCCGAAGGCCCACTCCTGTAGCCTTGATGACTGCACGACACAAAGCTTTACGCCTCGCCTATGCCTGTCAACACTGACTGTTGATGACTTAAGACATGTTGCCTGGTCAGACCAGTCTCGTTTCAAATTGTATCGAGCGGATGGACGTGTACGGGTATGGAGACAACCTGATGAATCTATGGACCCTGCATTTCAGCAGGGTACTGTTCACGCGGGTGGTGGTGGTGGCGTGGGGGGGTGGGGGGTCTGTAATGATGTGGGTGTATGTAGTTGGAGTGATATGGGACCCCTGTTACATCTAGATACGACTCTGACAGGTGACACGTACGTGAGCATCCTGTCTGATCACCTGCATCCATTCCTGTCCATTGTGCATTCCGACGGACTTGGGCAATTCCAGAGCAGGACAGTGCGGCCTGCCGCTGGTGGCCGAGCGGTTCTGGGGCTACAGTTTGGAACCGCGCGACCGCTGCGGTCGCAGGTTCGAATCCTGCCTCGGGCATGGATGTGTGTGTTGTCCTTAGGTTAGTTAGGTTTAAGTAGTTCTAAGTTCTAGCGGACTTACGACCTCAGCAGTTGAATACTGCTGAGGTGCCAGAGCCATTTGAACCATTTGACAGTGCGACACCCGACACGTCCAGAACCGCTACAAAGTGATTCCAGGGACAGTATTTTAAGCACTTCTTCTGGCCACCAAACTCCCGAGACATGAACATTATTGAGCATACCTGTTATGCCTTTCAACGTACTGTTCAGAAGAGATCTCCACAATCTCGTACTCTTACGGGATTATGGACAGCCCTGCAGCATTTATGGTGTCAATACCCTCCAACACTACTTCAGACATTAGTCGAGTCCATGCCACGTCGTGTTGTGGCACTTCTGCGTGCTCACGGTTGTCCTACACTATGTTAGGCAGTTGTACCAGTTCTACGTGACACTCTAAATCTCAGGAGGCCTGGTATCAAAACTGCAGACCATTCAACATGCCACAAAGAACTGCAAATCTAATAATTTTGTATGCTCACCGATGGTGTACATGCGTACGAAGTTAAAATGACGTCCGACCACATCTACAGAATGTTTCACTTTTTTTGCAGGCAGTGTGCTTAGAAAGTACTGCTGAACAGCCTTCAAAAATCAGTTAATGGATTTCGGATGAGATGCGAAGTTCATTCATTGTTATATGCGCTTGCTTTCACCTATTTTATTTTACATTTATTGGTAATAAATTCACAGAATTAAGTAAAGTACTTGTTGTGCTAAAATGCAAGCACTTCAGACTAGTATCTCGAGCTGTGCACGGTGGCCCACGCGACAGTGATGAACGCAGTGTTATGAACACTCACTGCCGGCCAGCTCATTAAACACACCTTCTGTCACTTTTCCGTGATACAGTTATCAGTCTGACGTCAAGATGGGCCTCTCTTTGGGGCAGCAGCCTAGGATGTCACACACGTATCATACATTCTGCAGTCCTGCGTTCCTGATTACTGCTCTGAGGATACAGTAAGCCAGAAGAAACCAAGCACAAGTTAATGACTCATGCTACTAGAGTAGGAGCTAATGGGGCGTAAAATGAAGTTGGCAGTCTGACGCAAGTTACACAGTATAACTTACTTTTTATACACAGGACAGAAGAACAAGAATGGAAATGGGAAAGTCAGTTGTTCTACATGTAACGCATTTCGCAAAAACATCAGGTGCAGAAACGAACCCAACTTTTTAATTATGAAAATCTCGAGCTTCTGCCGACGTCTGGAATGTTCAAATAACATACGGTTATGCAGCCGGGCAACGTCCTCGACAACAACAAATATTTAGACATGTGAACACCACGTCGTTTTCAGGGCACAAACCAAATAAGTGTGGCAAAGTAAAGCATAGACTTACTAAAAAGGAACTAGACCGCTCATTGGCGCAAATATAGCGTTCCCATACTGAAGCCGCCAAGAAAGCGCTTACCGATGTCAAATACACTATGTGATCAAAAGTATCTGAACACCCCTACAAACATACGTTTTTCACATTAGTTGCGTTGTGCTGCCACCTACTGCCAGGTACTCCATATCAGTGACCTAAGTAATCATTAGACATCGCGAGGGAGCAGAATGGGGCGGTCCGCGGAACTCAACTGACTTTGAACGCGGTGAGGTGATTGGGTGTCACATGTGTCACAACGTCTGTACTCGAGATTTCCACACTCCTACACATCCCTAGGTCCGCTGTTTCCTATGTAACAGTGAAAATGTGAAGGGACACGCACAGCACAAAAGCGTACAGGCCGACCTTCTCTGCTGACTGACAGAGACGGCCGACAGTTGAAGAGGGTCGTAAAGTATAATAGGCAGACGTCTACCCAGACCATCACACAGGAATTCCAAACTGCGTCAGTATCCACTGCAAGTACTATGACAGTTACGCGGGAGGTGAGAAAACTTGCTTTTCGTGGTCGAGAGGCTGCTCATAGGCCACACATCACGCTGGTAACTGCCAAACGACGCCTCGCTTGGTGTAAGGAGCGTAAACATTGGACGATTGAACAGTGGAAAAACGTTGTGTAGAGTGACGAATCATGGTACACGATGTGGCGATCCGATGGCAGGGTGTGGGTATGTCCAATGCCTGGTGAACGTCATCTGCCGGCGTGTGTAGTGCCAACAGTAAAATTCGGAGGTGGTGGTGTTATGGTGTGGTCGTGTTTATCATGGAGGGGGCTTCCACCCCTTGTTGTTTTGCGTGCCACTATCACAGCACCGGCTACGGTAAACCACCTCCGCTAGGACCTTGCCTAGTACGGCGGTGCGGGTCTCCCGCATCGTTCCCTACGCTCCTTACGCTCCTCGGAGTATGGGACCTCATCATCATCATCATCATCATCATCATTATCATCACAGCACAGGCCTACATTGATGTTTTAAGCACCTTCTTGCTTCCCACTGTTGAAGAGCAATTCGGGGATGAAGACTGAGTCTTTCAAGACGATTGGGCACCTGTTCATAATGCACGGCCTGTGGCGGAGTGGTTACACGACAATAACATCCCTGGAATGGACTGGTCTGCAACATCGATACCTCTCCTCAGTGCAGCACTCCGTGAAGAATAGGCTGCCATTCCCCAAGAAAACTTCCAGCAACTGATTGAACGTATGCCTGCGAGAGTGGAAGCTGTCATCAAGGCTAAGGGTGGGCCGACACCATATTGAATTCCAGCATTACCGATGGAGGAGAACTTTTAAGTCATTTCATCCAGATATCCGGATACTTTTGATCACATAGTGTACCTTGCATACACAATGACTTAATAGATGATAGTAACTTCCATAAGAGTTCTGTATCCCTGTTGTCAGGAAAAAGTGTGAAAATGAAGTAGCTAGTTCAATTTATATTGCACATTACCATTTTTCAAGTCCAAGCTAGTTGAACGAGAAATATGATCAAACAGTGGAAAGTAAGGTTGATAAAATTATGCCATACCTAAGTAAAATAAGGCTGACAAATAACAGCAAAAGGCAGGCGCAGAGTATGTGCCACGAAATATTAAACAACAGCCGAAAGTGAAAGCCTTAGTGAATGGCAAATTAATCTCACTATCTATTACTTAATAAGTTTCGTGCAATTATCTTGATCGAAAACGTCACGCACTTTCGCTTATACTTGTAAGAAAGGAATCGTACGTACTTGAACAGATAATCGCACTGAGGTGATAAAAGTTAGAGGATAGCGACATGCACATACGCACATGGCAGTAGTATCGCGTACGCCGAGTATGAAAGGGCATTGCATTGATTTAGCTGTCATTTGTACTAAAGTGATTCGTGTGAAAAGGTTTCCGACGTGATTATGACTGCACAACAGGAATAAACAGAATCCGAATGCGGAATGCTAGTTTGAGCTAGTCGCATGGAACATTCCATTTCGAAAATCGTCAGGGAATTCTCTATTCCCATATCCACAGGGTTAAGAGTATGTCGAAACATCAAATTTCAGGCGTTACTCCCACCGTGGACAACGCATTGGCCGACGTCCGTCACTTACCGACCGAGACCAGCGTCATTTGCGTAGAGTTGTCAGTGTTAACAGACAAGCAACACAGCGTGAAATAACTACAAAAATCCATGTGGGACGTACGACGAGCGTATCCGTTAGGACAGTGCGGCGAAATTTGGCGTTAATGCGCTGTGGCAGCAGACGAAAAAAGCGCGAGCCTTTGCTAACAGCGCGGACTCGCCCGGGGCTCCTGTCCTGGGCTCTTGACCAAATCGACTGGACCCTTGGCACCTGGAAAACCGTGGCCTAGTCAGATGAGTCCCGATTTCAGTTGGTGAGAGTTGATGGTAGGGTTTGAGTGTGCGCAGACCACACCAACCCATAGACCCAAGTTGTCAACAAGGGATTGTGCATGCTGGTAATGACTCCATAATGGTGAGGGCTGTGTTTACTTGGAATGGACTGGATCCTCTGATTTGAAACTCACAGCTTCACTTCAGCGAGTACCTTGTTGCCTCCGTTCCAAACTTCTCAGAAGGTCTCCTGCATACCTTGCGGAGCAAGCGCTTCTGAATGAAAGGATACTGCCGAGAGATGGCTTAACCGCAGCCTGGGAGAGTGTTTCCAGAACGGATTTTCACTCTGTAGTCAAGTCCGCGCTGATTTGAAGCTTCGTGGCAGATTCAAACTGTGTGGTATACCGGGAAACTCTAGGGGCGTGTCATGAGTCGTGTTTGGATAGCTGAGACCGTAGAGCACTTGCACTCGAAAGGCTAAAGCTCCAAGTTCAAATCTCGGTTGGACGCAGAGTTTTAATCCTCCTTAAGTTTCTAATTAGCGCACACTCCGCTGTAGAGTAAAAATCCATCCCGGAATGTCAATAATTGCCACCCTAGAGCACCACCCGAACCAACACCCGCAGATAATGAAGATCTGCCAGATGTCTGCGACATTCTGCAGCACATATACGCGGCAATTCGCTAAATACGCGTAGAAAAGTAGTGCCAGTGATTAATACGTCGAATATCAAAATATCTGTCATGTAACCAGTATTGGAGAGATTCTCAGGAAATAACATAGTAACAGAAATCAAAAACCCTTACAGTCAAATGAAACTGTTAACGTATTAACCACATCAACGTTGCTCGATGCTACATTCAAAAATATACACTTTCAATAAGTTTCTCGTGTTCGAAGCCAATGAAAACCATCGAGGATTTGCTTGTAGTTGTTGAAATGACTGTCAGAGGAGATAGGTGACAAGTTGATACATACCGAGAAAACTTAAAATCCAAACTGGATTTATGGAGTGAACACACAAGAAAATAAATAATTAGCAGACTGGAACAGAAACGGACCTACCAACACGGTTAAATTATTATCCGAAGGATCGCCTTCTATTGGGTAAACAATACCCATTAGAAGCACATAATCACATCTTCGGCACTACCTACTGAAATCTGCAAAAAACTTCACTTAAATATTTGAATAGTGCAGCTACATAGTCAGCTTCAAAAAATACTGTTCTCAAAAGTTGAATGCGCTCTCTGTCAATATCGCAGTAGATTGAAGAGGAAACGTCTCTCGAAAACATTATTGCTTAGTCTATAGAAAATGTTAGTGGGATATTTAATGTTACTTATTGCATTATTTCGGATTAATAAATGTGATACAATGTGTTTGTATACCGAGGTACACCCCGATAGCCGCGCCCGTTAGCATGGCGCTTCCGGGATTCCGGGAGATGACAGGCCCCATAACGAATCCGTCTGTCGGGCTACCGACGAGGGCCGAAGTGATGGCCAGCCTGGATGTGGTTTTTAAGCGGTTTCTCACATCCGTATAGGAGAATATCTGGCTGGTACTCACGACGCGCATCATTTACACAATTCGCAAATGTTTGGAAAACATTCTCAATGATAACATTAGACGCAGAGAGACGGGATTCATAAATTCTGTCCAGGGGGAGGGTAAGGGGTGGTGACTGGAAGGGCAGCCGGCCACCCTCTGCTACCAACATTGCAAAATTCAGGAAAACATGCCGACTCCCAAAAGATGTGGGATAAAGCCCATGAAAAAGAAGATGTGTTTGTATGTTGACGTCTACGACATCCTACAAATTCATCACTTACCGTCGATGTTAAAAACATAGAACTTTTAGAGACGATTATTATCGGTCATCGACGTTTTGACGTTGATGATGACATCGAAATCAGCATCTATGATTTGCCAGCATCGCATCGCACATCCATAATCCGGATAGTTTTACAACAAGACAAGAAACTGCATGATGAACAACTATGACGACAGCTCTTGCGGCAGAAGAATAGCCATGTGAACTCGTGGGTACGACAGGACCAATCTACAGGAGAAGGAGACTGGCGAGTTGAAATACGAGCCCATACGGGACCGGAAGGCTATCTAGGTTGCGCTGGCAGAACAAAGAGCACAGTGCCCCCGGAGGCGCAAAATCCAGCGTCACGCATCGGTGCATGTTTTTCGGCGTTGCTTGCAGGGGGAGCAGGTTTTTCTGGGCCGCCAGAAAGCCGGATGGAAAATTCCAGCGGTGGAAGAAACCGAGCCGTGTGAAAGATGCATCAAAACAGCGCGGATCAGCGTCCATCTCTGGCTTAGACAAGAAACAACCAACACGAACGGAACACTGTGAAATATATAACACAACACACGCTGTTGTCACGGTATCAGACACAATACAGTGGTTTATATTCTTCTGTGCTATAGTAGTATGCAGCACGATAAAACTACAGGAATAGATGGTAATAGATATTTTTCATGCGAAGCAGATTGGAGTAGACAGCACTAATGGAATAATACGAGAAGTCAAAATCAGGAAATGTGTGAGGAGGCAGTGTTGTTCATTTGTTGTCGTTGATAATCCTCTTGCATATTGAAGAGATGGACAATTTTAGCTACCTAGAAAGCAAAATAGACAAATAAGATGCCAGAAATACATTGTGGTATAATTATCTTGACTCGCCGCCCTTTTTATAAGTTCATGATCCATTGCGACCACTCGATATATAGTAAACCGACTGCTTCAGATGAAACTTTCTTTGTAAAGTATAACCTAAAATTCTACGTGATAAAAGTTGGTTCTGATTTTATCGTAATTCACACACAGGACTTTTTTGACTCCTTAGAAACGACGTCAAACATCACCAGAATACAAAAAACGACCTCTGCTGACGGTGGCCAGTTATGTGTTCGCTTTAGCAAAGTTCTGAGTTCGACCTTGAGACACCAGAAGGTTTCAGACTGATCATATAATAGTAAGGCTGAGCTCTCCGAACCAGATTTTAAACTGTAAGTCATTTCCAGAGGCAGATGTGAACTCTGACCACAATTTACTGATTGTGAACTGTAGATCAAAACTGAAGAATTTGTAATAATGTAGCATATTAAGGAGATGGGACTTGGATTTGTTGAAAGAACGAGAGGTTGTTGAGAATTTCAGAGGGAGCATCAGGCTATGATTGACTAGAACAGGGGAAAGGAATACAGTGGAAGATGAATGGATAGCTCTATGAGACGACATAATGAATATTGCAGCGGATCAAATAGGAAAAAAGACAAGGCCTAGTATAAATCCTTAGATAACACGGGAGATATTGAATTTAACTGATGAAAGAAGAAGATTTGAAAATGCAGCAATGAATAAGGCGAAAGGGAATAAAACGTCTAATAAATGAGACTGACAGGAAGCGCAAAACGGCTAAGCAGTAATGGCTAGAGAACTAATGTAGTGATTTAGAAGAATATCTCACTAGGGGAAAGTCAGATACCACCTACAGAAAAATTAAAGAGACCGTTGGAAAAAAGGCTGGCAGCTGTAAAAATATTAAGAACTCCAATGAAAAATCAGTACTAAGCAAAGAAGGGTAAGCTAAAAAGTTGGAAGGAGTACATTGAGGGTCTACGCAAGGGAGGTGTACTTCAAGGCAATATTACAGAAAGTGGACATACAGGAAGATAGGATAATTGTACGATAATGCGAGAAGAATATGACAGAGCACTGAAAGACCTCAGATGAAACAAGGTCCCTGGAGTAGACGACATTCGTCAGAACTACTGATAGAGTTAGGAGACCCAGCCATGACAAAACTCGTACATCTGGTTTGGAAGACGTATGAAACTGGCGAAATAACGTCAAACTTCGAGAAGAATATAATAATTCCAGTTCCAAAGAAAGCAGGTGCTGACAGGTGTGAATGTTATCGAACTATCAATTTAGTAAGTCATGGTTGCAAAATGCCGGCACCAATTATTTACAGGAGAACGGAAAAACTGGTACACGATTGGGGAAGATCAGTTTGGATTCCTGAGAAATGTAAGAACACGCGACGCATTACTGACCCTACGACTTCTCTAAGAAGATAGGTTACAGTATACAGTATACATGTGAAGTGTTACGACAGAAAAAGGAACCTGTGATCACTGGAGTGTCTTGTTTCTCCACTAGGCAGTGCCACAAGTTCCTCCAAATGTCGTAACACAACATACACACATATGTAATACTAACTAATGTAAATCCACCCAATGATGGAGGTTTAAACCTTCGAAACGCGTCGTGGAAAAAATAAAACGGTGACTGGTAACAGTAAACTTGTTGTTTCATTTAATGTCAGTAACAGTCACGGTAAAGCCTAACCTAAAAATGTTCGCATTTAAACAAAAAAGTTAATTTGAAATTATATTTGGTACACAACTCTGCGTGAGTGCGAGGTGTGGACCATGAAGAAGACGGAAATGAAACAAAGAGGAGTCTTTCAAATGTGGTGCTACAGCAGACTGTTGAAGAGCAGATGGATTGTTTTCTGATGGTACGCGTGGGCTTTGGAACCGGATATTTATCCTAAGCCATGAAAACCAAGAAGAAAATAGAAGAATTAGGACTACAATGAAAGAACTTTTTCGACCTTGCAATACTTTTCACATCATAATACTTAATGCGATAAAGAATCCCAAGGTGGAGAATCTTAGAAAACACTACACAACATTTTCTAAAGTAGATTTTTCGAAAAGGCCAAGTGAACTATTTCAGAATTTGCCGAAGATCTGTGGACACAGCAGCCTAAGAATATGGGAGACACGCACACGCAAGACTTAATCACAGTACACGTGGTTGTGTAGATGGATATCCCATAATGGAGTTCTGGAGCCCAACGAAGCGAATTCTGCGACTGTAGCACGGCTTATGCGTGTAGCTACGCAGATTTTGTTGTCTTTACAATACAGCAGATTCTCCAATACTGTTTACTTTTATGCATAATGTTCTGTGATACGGCCTTTGTTAATACATGTTAATATCTCCTTGCGTATTAATTATGCACGTTAGCAACTCACTCGTCTTATTTTCTATTTGTGAAGATCAACAACAGTAGTGCTGATTACTGCAACACGAAGTCTTTGAATATTAGCTTGTCACACTGTTGGTTTGTTTAAATCCTGTAAAGCACGTGGGAGCTGTTACCTGTGGAAAAGTTTACATGCTGCTGCGCCATCAATACAACTAGGAAACATGCACAATGTTTTCAAAAGAAATTTGTGCACTAGGGTTCACCCCATGGATTCAAAATAACTGTAAGTACTGCCGTTACTTTTACTTTTCGATGTAAGTACTACCAGGTAGCTCGCCATATTCAGAGCTTCTCTGTCTTGCCACATACCAAACGTCGCCCACAAAGCTACAAACAATCACTAAGAACTGTGTCCCATTTGTTGATAAGTCGCTAGACTATTTGAAACCAGTGGTGGTAAAATAAAAATTCTACTACATCAAAATGTGACTGGTTGCAGTTATTTCTGAAAAACCTTTAGAGATGGTTGTAATTCCTGACTGATTGTTACTCATTATGTTACTAAAATGTTGTAATCGTCAAACCATATAAGAACATAAACTGAAGCAGCAGCGAATATTTCTAAATAATTATTGTTGAGTCAATGGTTATCCGTTGGAGTTCCAGCTGGCATGAGTACAAAATGCGTGCTGGAATAGCATTAGCGAGACAGAATGTGGCTAGACAGCGTGTGTAAACGGAAAAGAATGCTACGACGCACGTCGTGGCTGATCATTCCGCTGTCTGACGAAGGCTGGCTTTTCTGCTGCCGCTGTCCAGCACGTACGACAAAATTCCGCTGCTTGTCAAGACAGAGCTAGGAACAATTAGCTCGTAAGTGGAGCGGATTCCTTCCTGCAACCGCGAAATACAGCTGGCAGTGGCGCTCCCTGAAACTAGTCCTTTCTTCATGAATGTTAGCAAAATTCTTCTTCTGATGTTGCTTTAAACAAGCATGAGAAATATGCTATAAGCTCAGCGTCAAGGAAGAATGGAGCCAAATATGAAACATCCACATTAAACGATTAAGAAGTCTGAGAGCCGCAGTTCAACTAGAGGTGTTCAGTTTGTAGAGTAGTATCTGAACCAGACTATACCAACGACTGACGATCTTTCTAAAGCAAATCTTTCTGCCAGGTGTCCTGCCCTAATGTACAAATGGGACTCTTGAGCATATAACGTGATTCACTAATACAAAAATGCTGTCAGCGGAAATAGCCTTGCATGTTAAGAGACACTGTATACGCCACACACTTAGTACGCAACGGATAGCAGTCATTGGATGTAAATCTGCGATTAAAGACTCCTTATTGCACTTGTAAATGTTTTGAACGTTGCATCGTGTCCGCTACCCAAATAACATAAAAATAGAACTGTTATTAATAACCGGTTAATTTTTTATACTTCCCAGTTATTTCCAACACCATTAATAACTGATTTATCGAAGGCTGAACTGTTATTGGTGTGACGAAGCAGTCTTTCAGGTAGATCCTAGTGCAACATTACCTGTTAATTTCCACGTCGCATTACTAATATTAATTCTTCTACGCAAATTCCAGTGTTACGCTGAAGCTTGGCTTGAAAGGTATCGAGTAGGAGCCAAAAGAGGAGACACATAGGTCGTCAAATAGACGACAAAGTAAATACGAAACACGAATTTCTTTTTCATGTGCTTCCTACATGGAGAAAGAAATAGGTAACTACTAACTGCTGTAGCTGAAGCGGATTGTTGTAAATGTATCTCCTGTAGACAAGAATCTGAAAAACGTAGCCAACACTTTAATTGTGTTTATTTTTACAGAAGCGCATTTGAAAGAGGAATGAAGGAAATTACGTGACCGCCACCGCCAAGCTCTCTTCCGGAAGAAGACCTAGTCAGGCCAATCAGCTACAAAGTGCAAGCCATGGAAATACGAACAACAAATGGAGTTCCTCGTTACAACAATGAAACATAGGAAGTAAAGACCTTTATACATTGTCAAGTATATAAGCAAATATTTTACAATCTAAAAGTGATGGGGATGAGGGAAGACTGTGGTTGTCGTTTTTAAGTGACAATGTTTCAGTAACATGAGAAGTGATGTTGACGTTACAACGTATGCTACACTAAACGTCATATAGCATCTAAAATATATTTACAGTTATACTGCACGTACATACAAGACGGTAAACATACATAAAAGGCATTCGATGTCGACCAGTCACATCGGTCATCATGAGGCACATGAATGGCAGAATCAGTATGGCAACACTGATTAAATACTAACAACAAGAAATAACAGAATTGACCCCAGTGCCACCTATCGTAATTTGTACCCGGAACTTCTGGTAGCCGATAGTATTTAAGCAGTGACGCCGTTTTATTTCTGCCATTCTTAGGCCTGATGATGACCGGTGAAATTGATCAAACAAGATTGTCTTGCATATATATTTGCCATCCCGTAAATACGATTTGTAAGACATAAATTATTACATACATTGTAATTATCAATTAAAACGTATACACATTAAGTTTTGAAATTTAGCTCTCCTTTTAATTATTGATATTAAATATGTTATTGCGTGTGACATCACCGTTGTACTACGTCTTTGTTTTTGTGTTTTGCAGGTGTGACACTAATATCCCTCCAATGGACCAAAGTGTTGTTGGGGGAACAGTCCCTGACTGCGAGCGTCCTCTCACTCCAGGAGATGAAAGCATTATTGACACAGAGGAGAATGAAGAGAGTAGCCCCCTTCCCTCTACCAATGCGTCAACACCAGGTGAATCCCATAACCGTCACCCCAGAAATGTGGACAAATTAATTAATTATTTGCAAGAAAAAAGAGAGCTAAAAGAAGTGCATCAAAAGCTGATGACTTGGACTTATTTTTCGCCAGTGCTCGCAAGTCCACACGTTTGCTCCCTTGTTTTTTGCAAACACGGATAAAACTAGAACTGACGCAGTCAATCGCAAAAGCAGAGGAACAGCATTGGCGCACTTCGGGCCTAGTGTCGCAAGTTGTTCAAGAACCATCAAGTGTACCACATCATTCATTTTCTCCTTCCTACCTCTCTCCTTCATCCAGCTCTTCGAACATACATTGTATCTCTTATTGGAGTGATATTACCACCAGTTTTGAATCTCTCTAATTTCTCAGTAACTTTGCACATTATGCTAATTTCAGTAATGTAATGTATACTTTCTTCGATCAAATATTGTACTCTTTAACTATATAAAAACGATTTCAGTTGAACACAAATAGTTTTCACTGTTCTGGTTACGAGTGAGTGGTAGATGCGGTCGTATCGGATTTTGCCCTAATTACACAATGTGAATCGTTGGAACCGATTTTTCTAGATTATTAACTTAAAATAAATTGTAAGGTGCGTAAGTACAGCACAGATTCAGCTAAATGTGAATAATTTTTAAATAGAATAAATGCTAACTAATTTTCAAAAGTAATACATTTTTGTTTATATGTTTCAAATAAATTTTACCAAAATTATAAACCACCTACAATAAGATTTCAAAAAAGTAAATTGCATAGAGCATTAGTAAACTTATCTTAGCCATAGCGCCAATCTTTCTCTTCTGGAAATACATCTCCTGTAGTTGGTGTCTTTTTTTTACTAATATCGTTACTTATTAATGTTAAGATCTCTTCAAACTCAGGTTTAGATGGCCGAAAGTATGTTCTGAATCTGTCCTCATCTAGCTCCAAATCCTCCATCAGATGATGATACTCGCCGCACTGTTCCCGTCTTTGGTTGATGGGGTGCACCCAGTGCGTTCGGTTTGTAACCGAGTACAACAACATGAGTTACTCTTCACTAATCGAACAACTATCGCCGTCATGCAACCAAGGCACATTCTTAGTAAGCGCGCTATCGCACCGTGAACCACTTGCCATGTTACCTGCTTCAACTGAACTGACTGAGAGAACAGAAACAATGTCCCAGTATCTGACAGACGTCGGTGGCGGTGTGAACTGCACATCTATCACACGACATCTGTCACGATACGTAACGCGACATAGTGTGACCGCGGTGTGAATCGGCCTTTCGTATGGGATGTGTCCATCCATAGCCTTTATGACGGCTTCACCTATGCTGGGGACACTTTCAATGAGGTGTTTGAGTGTCTGTGGAGGAATGGCAGTCCATTAGTCCTCAAGAACCGAATCCGGAGATATTAATGATGTAGAACACTGGGGTGTGGAGCGAAGTCGACTTGTAACTCATCCCAAAGGACAGAACAGTCCATTTCAGAAACATTATTGTCCACGAAACATTCCCTCACAAATGCTGCTTTATGACAGAATATATGTCATGCTGATACAAACAGTCATCGACTGCCAGTTGTTCCTTTGCTGTACGCAGTACACAGTGCTCTAAAATACGCTTTCGCATTTAGCGTTTACTTAAGCACGATAAGAGAACAATACATTAACAACGAAAAACACCCTCATTCCAAAACATCACCTACTTCATACACATTGTTGGCACACAACGGCTGGAAACATTTTCCAGGCATTTGCCATACGCAAACCTTTCCATCGGATTGTGATTCATCACTCCAAATCACTTTTTTCCACACATCCACCGTCCAATGCTACCGCTCTTTACACTCCTTCAAGCTTCGCTTATTAGTACTGACTACAGAACTGTGTGGAATATGAGGAGCTACTCGACCATTGTACACCTTTAACTTTTATTCCCTACGCAGAACCAGTATGCTAGCTGGACTCTGGTACCACTTTGGAACTCACGAAGGATTCCTTCCGCGGACTTCATGTGATTTTTTTACAGTCATCCTCCGCAATGTTCGACGGTCGGCTCCTGTCCGTCAGTGCGTAAGGTCTCCGTGGTTTTGGTTTTGCGTAGATTGTTCCTTCGCGTTTCCACTTAACAGTCACTTCGCGAACAATCGACTTGGGCATCTTAAGAAGGGTTGAAATTTCTGACTGGCATGTCCAGGTACTTTCGATCAGATAGTGTATGACATTGTACCGTACTCTGCCGCGGTGTCATGCTCAAATATAATTTGGGGTGAATTCATAGGGGCAAAATGATATGCTCTTGCAGAATATTGTCACGTAGCTGTCGAAACTGGCATTCCGGATCACTCGTATTAGACATTTCACGGACCCAAGTGCGTTCCTTTGAATCCAGCACCGGTGTCCTTTCAGAGTAACATGGTATATTGGCAATGCAAAGGCACCTGTGCTGTGGGCGGAAGGACACAGAGGGCTAATATCTCATTAACGCAAATACAGTATTTCATTTTTTCCTGCTTCTCTTTTCTCGAAAAGATCTCCTTAACTTTCCCGTAGGCGTGTCAATCTTTCCCTGGCGATATATGCTTCTAAACACTTACATTTGTCCTCTAGGCAATCCTGCTTAGCCATTTTGCACTCCCCGTCATTTCATTTGTTAGACGTTTGTTTTCCCCTTTCGCTTGCTTCACTCGTTGCGTTTCATATTTTCTCCTTTCATCAATTAAATTGAGTATCTCCTGTGCTTTCCAAAGATTTCCATCAGACATTTTCTTTTTCCTTTTTTGAGCCTCTGTCGCCTTCCCTATTTCACCTCTGGAAGCTACTAATTTGTTTTCTACTGCATTCCTTTCCCCTGTTCTAGTCAATAGTTGCATAATGCTCCCGGTAAAGCTCTCATCAACCTCAGGTTCTTTCAACTTACCCAAGTCCCATCTCCTTAATTTTCTACCTTTTTGCAGTTTCTTTAGTTGTAATCTACAGTTCATAACCAATAAATTCTCTGAATAATAATTACGCTAGTCCCACTCGAGAGAAATAGGCACGGCCTTGATTAGTCCTCCATTTTTGCACAATTCCTTTTTCCAAGTGTTGTTACCTTCCTCCACTCTCTGACTATATATATGTATCTGGCGCATTCTGAATGCTTCTTTCTTTTTGGTTAGATTTCAGTTTTCGAATCTGTAATATTTTTTGTGCTCTTAAGCCCAAAGCTCTCATTCAGCGTGCCATACCGTCCCAGCAGCTGCTGTAGAAGAACACGCTGCGAGGTTACTGATGTTGACACATGCGCATTACCACTGTGTAAAACATTACTACAGCTCCTGCAGCTCCAATAAGACCACACTGTACAGTTCTTTGAAGTTCGCTGAACTGACACGGGCGGGTGGTTAAGTCTTGGCGGTGCTTCATTTTTATACAGTCTAGGATTCTATTCGTCCAAAACATATTGTTGTTGTTGTAGTCCTCAATCTGAAGACTGATTTCATGCAGCTCTCCATACTGCTCTACCCTGTGCAAGCCTCATCGTCTCCGAATAACTACTGCAAGTTACATCCTTCTGAATCTGCTTCCTGTATTTATCTCTTGGTGTCCCTCTGCGATTTTTACCCCGCACACTTCCCTCTAGTAGTAAATTCGCGATGCGTTGATGTCCCAGAAAGTGTACTACCAAGCGATATCTTTATCTAGTCAGGTTGTACCACAGATTTCTTTTGTTCCCAATTCTATTCAGTACCTCCTCATTAACTAATCTTCAGCATTCTTCTGTAGCACCACATTTCAAAAGCATCTATTCTCTTCTTGTCTAAACTGTTTATCGTCCATGTTTCACTTCCACACATGTTTACGCTACATACAAATACTTTCGGAAAATATTATTGACACTTAAATCTGTATTACAAGTTAACAAATTTCTTTTCTTCAGAAACGCTTTTCTTTGTATCCTCTCCTCTTCGGCCATCATCAGTTATTTTGCTGTCCAAATAACAAAATTAATCTACTATTTTAAGTGTGTCGTTTCCTACTCTAATTCCTTCATCTTCACCTGACTCAATTCGACGACATTCATTTATCCTTGCCCTGCTTTTCTTGATGTTCATCTCATATCCTCCTTTCAAGACACTGTCCATTCCGTCCAACTGCTCTCCAAGTCCTTTGCAGTCTATGATAGAATTATAATGTAATCGGCAAACCTCGAAGTTTTTATTTCTTCTTCCTGAAATTAATTCCTTCTCCAAATTTTACTTTTGTTTCCTTTACCTCTTACTCAGTGTACAGACTGAATAACATCGCCGATAGCCTACAGCCCTGTCTCACTCCCTTTTCAACTACTTCCATCTTTTCAAGTCTTGCGACTCTTATAACCACCTTCTGGTTTCTGGACAAGCTGTGAATAATCTTTTGCTTCCAATTCCAGACTACACTGTCAAAAGCTTTCTCTAAGTCTAAAAATGCTATAAACGTAGATTTGCCTCTCCTTAAGCTATCAGTCGTAGGGTCAGTATTTCATCGAGTGCTCCTACATCTCTCCGTTATGGCAACTGACCTTCCCCGAGATCTGTATCCACCTGTTCTTTTTTTCCTTTTTCTATACAGAATTTCTGTTATAATTTTACAATCACGACTTATTTAACTGATAGTTCGGTAATATTTCACACCTGTCAGCACCTACTTTCTTTGGAATTGGAATTATTACATTCTTTCTGAAGCCTGGGGGTAATTCATCTCTCTCATATTCTAGCATACCAGACGGAAGAGTTTTGTCATGGCTTGCACTCCCGGTGCCTTGCTTCGATCTAGGTTTTTCAGTCCTCTGTTAAATCCTTGTCGCAGTATCGTATCTCCCATCCCACCTTCATCTACCCTCCCTTACATTTCTATAACACTGCCTTCAAGTTCATCTTCCTTGTACTGACCCTCTATATACTCCTTCCCTCTTTCGGCTTTACTCTCTCTGCTTAGGACTGATTTTCCATCTGAACTCTTGATATTCGTAAGGCTGCTTCTCTTTTCTCGAAAAGATCTCCTTAACTTTCCCGTAGGCGTGTCTATCTTTCCCCTGGCGGTATATGCTTCTAAACACTTACCTTTGTCCTCTAGGCAATCCTGCTTAGCCATTTTGCACTTCCTGTCATTTCATTTGTTAGACGTTTGTTTTCCCCTTTCGCTTGTTTCACTCACTGCGTTTCATATTTTCTCCTTTCATCAATTAAATTGAGTACCTCCTGCGCTTTCCAAAGATTTCCATCAGACATTTTCTTTTTCCCTTTTTGAGCCTCTGTCGCCTTCCCTATTCCACCTCTGGAAGCTACTCGTTTGTTTTCTACTGCATTCCTTCCCCCTGTTCTAGTCAATAGTTGCATAATGCTCCCGGTAAAGCTCTCATCAACCTCAGGTTCTTTCAACTTACCCAAGTCCCATCTCCTTAATTTTCTACCTTTTTGCAGTTTCTTTAGTTGTAATCTACAGTTCATAACCAATAAATCCACATCTGCCCCCACAAATTAAAGTTTGGTGCCTTACTATTGTATAATCAATCTGAAAACTTTTGTTGTCTCCAGGTCTCTTCTATGTATACTTGTACAACCTTCTTCATGATTCTTAAACCAAATGTTAGCGATCATTAAATTATAAATGATTCAAATGGCTCTGAGCACTATGGGACGTAACTGCTGAGGTCATCAGTCCCCTAGAACTTAGAACTACTTAAACCTAACTTACCTAAGGACATCACACACACCCATGCCCGAGGCAGGATTCGAACCTGCGACCGTAGCGGTCGCGCGGTTCCAGACTGTAGCGCCTAGAACCGCTCATTAAATTATACTCTACCCAAAGTTCTACCAGGCAGCTTCCTCTTTTTGAAGCCATTTTTACTATTTTTCGACCGTGACTGTCTCAAGAAATATGTAAAGGTTTTTTAAATTACCGCTACTTTGTTAACTATTGTAATACTTATTTGTGTAGCAACATGATTCGAGGGAATACCTCATCTTCGGGCTAAATGGCATTACAAAAACAATTTTACAATAAGGTCTTACTGATGTTACACATTCTTTTCATAAATCCTGTAGTTATCCTGTGGAAGAAGAGAAAACTTAGTAAGAGGTGATGTCACTTTGGAAGCTTGACTGATGTTTGCATGAAAATGTTTTCTAACGGTCACTCACTTTGTTCTTGTGGCGTGACAGTCTCGTTGTGATGCGTTGAAGTGTTTCCATTTCATCCACAGGATAACTACTGCATTTATGAAAAGACTGTAACATCAGCATGGCCTTGTTGTAAAATTGTTTTTGTAATGCCATTGAGCCTGAAAACGTGGTATTCCCTCGAAACATGTCGCTAAATAAATAAGTAATACAATAGTTAACAAGTTTGTGACTGGTAGCGGTAATTTAAAAAACCTTTACAAGCTTCTTCTTTAATTTCTTTCCAACTGTCGACATTCACCTACAATTTCCCCATCACTTCGTTTCCCTACTATGACACACACAAATGAAAAATTACCATTCCGAATTTAATTCCATAGTTGACTGGAAACATGTCAACATTTAAAGCCCAAAGTAATCAACATAACAGCAAATTTGTATCCCCAAAAGCCCAAAATTAAATGGGTTGTTCTGTAAATCTGTAACTTCAATGATTTAAATAATAAACTAACTGCACCAGCTACGTTTTTTCTTGCGCACCTCAAACCTTTTCGAAAATTTATCCCATGTTCAATGTTGTCGAGGTTTACGTATGTTGTGTGTATGACGTCACTAACGTTTTGTTTTGTCTCTCTCTCCCTGCAGTCGCCTTTTTAAGTTCATACTGCAGTCGAAAAATTGGAAAATATAAATTTTGGATTTAGATGCGGATGTAGCAGGATAGTACCTTTTTGTTTACTTACGGATATCGTGCCTCCTTCATCACGCCGAAAATCACCCATACACACAAGGCCTTTCACGGTGTTCATTTGGACGAGAGATAAATGATAACTCAGCACAAAGACAGGATACAGTCAAACATTGTCTGCTTTAGTGGAATACACATTTTCATTTACGTTAAATTATTACATGTGGTTACTGCCTCAAATACTGTTAAGTGTTGGGCACTGTATCGCAAGGTCTACCGATGGAACAGTGCAACTATGTTTGTACCATAATGATTTCTACTGCGCCGTACGGTGTTTCGATGGGAGAGTGCGAGTTTGGGAAACTATTGGTGTATGGCGCCTACTGGCCTGTGTAACGACACAGTTTCCAAAAAAATGGTTCAAATGGCTCTGAGCACTATGGGAGTCAACTGCTGAGGTCATCAGTCCCCTAGAACTTAGGACTACTTAAACCTAACTAATCTAAGGACATCACACACATCCATGCCCGAGGCAGGATTCGAACCTGCGACCGTAGCGGTCGCGCGGTTCCAGAATGTAGCGCCTAGAACCGCTCGGCCATTCCGGCCGGCCACAGTTTTCAGGTCAGAGAAATGCAGTGTAATACAGTCTATCAGGAAAAGGAGTAGGTCGGTGCCTCAGTATATACTCCAAGGATTCTGGCTGCTTACCTGCAATCTGCCATCAGATATGATAAAAAGGGAAAAAACTTCCGTGTTTCATCAGATAAGAGTATGCTTTTAATCCGTATCGTCTATAGGAATGTGATCCCAAGGCAAGAACGTCAATTATGGGCTGACCTGCTCAAAATCTTGAAGAGAACGCTTTCAGAATCTCTTCCGGGTGCTTCGGAACTGCTACGGTCGCAGGTTCGAATCCTGCCTCGGACATGGGTGTGTGTGATATCCTTATGTTAGTTATGTTTAAGTAGTTCTAAGTTCTAGGGGACTTATGACCTAAGATGTTGAGTCCCATAGTGCTCAGAGCCATTTGAACCTTTTTTTTTTTTTTTTGGTTCGGAACTCCAAGTATCAACTACTTACACAGAGCGAAATGGACGATTACTTTCAATGCGGCTCTTCGTGTAGAAGGAGTTCCAATTCCCAGGACACATTTTGCTATCTAGTCTGTAATATATCAAACTGGGCACTATTGTAATCTAAAAGGATCGAAGAAAAGCCCGTCAGATATCGGTGCAGAACTCCAATTTCTGATGCTCTCACACTGCCAGTCACATAACTTAATTCGTGACGAGGAACACTTCGATACGCATCCAGTCAGAATATGTCTTTCCACCATTTTTGGCACAGGTGAAGAGAAACTCGCTCTTAATCCACAGTGTTCAGATGAAAGCAAACAGTAATACATAAAAACACCGTTGTAAGGAGCGAATAACAAGCTTCCTTTACAAGCCGTTGCTGCAGCGTATATGCAACGTGAGGCGCCTCTGGTGCGGATTATGAGCATCGACATGCAGGCAAGGGATTAATGTGGCATTTGCGTCTTTCCGACGGGCTTGCGGTAAATGCGTGAAAGTTAAGTACGGCGACGTTATAAGCAAATGTGCTCAGACAGGTCCAGCATGCTGTTCTTTTCTTGGTTGGCGAAGGGCAAGTACCGGCAGACTTCCATCGGAGAATGAGGAATGTGTATGGTGTCGAATTAACGTCCGGGAAAGCCACAACAAGGCATGCTGCTGCTCCATGATGACGCACGTCCCCAGACCTCAAATATAACGTAGAAGTTGTCCCAACTCAAGTGGGAGCTACTCGAGCACTCGCTCTGTAGTCCTCATCTCTCCTCGTGCGATTATCGCGACTTCGGTCCCCTAAAAAACGTCTCGAACGGTCGACGGTTCCTGTCGAACGAGGATATGTAGCAGCCAGTTCCGGACTCCTTCACGCAACAGGACACAGTGTTTTAACAGATGGATATTTTCAGAATGAGATTTTCACTCTGCAGCGGAGTGTGCGCTGATATGAAACTTCCTGGCAGATTGAAACTGTGTGCCCGACCGAGACTCGAACTCGGGACCTTTGCCTTTCGCGGGCAAGTGCTCTACCAACTGAGCTACCGAAACACGACTCACGCCCGGTACTCACAGCTTTACTTCTGCCAGTACCTCGTCTCCTACCTTCCAAACTTTACAGCACTTGCCCGCGAAAGGCAAAGGTCCCGAGTTCGAGTCTCGGTCGGGCACACAGGATATTTTCAAGCTGATGCGCGAATGGGATGACTGCTTCAATGCTCACGGCAAATTTTGCCTTATTGGTATACGAAGTCTGGATTATACGGTCTTCGAATGGCTTGAGTCTGTTGAGATAAGAGTTTTTTGAGTATGGTACAGTGTCATATTGTAAAAAGGTATTACTGATGAAGCCACGGTAACGATGTTATTCTTCTGAGTCTGCTGGTAGACCCAGAAAACTTTCCTGTCTATACTGTTATGAGTTCTTCGGACAGACATTTGTAACTAAAACTTTTCAGACATCTAATTCCTTCTTACAATTACGAGTATATTCTTGGAGTTTGAGACAATTGCGTTCATAATATATCACACCTTACTTAAGTGTCCGACTTCTCAAGCTGAAGGTCAGATGTATGCCGTTCCTCTCCTCCTAATTTGATTAAAATTTTTGTCATGCGCTGTAGCCATCCCTCTGAAAAACGGATATTTTTTTACTTTCAACAAAGCCTTTTTCTGTAACTTCTCCAGTTAATACAAGCCTTTTTCTTATTTATGACTCTCTCTTCCAAGCCGAAGGCCATTATTTATCCCACGTGTAATTCCTTGACTTGTAATAATCGCCAAATGACGCTCCCATGATTTCGTCAGCAGCGATCAGCAAGATAGCTGTTCTGCAAGAATAAAGTCCACACTACAAAGGAGCCATTTGAGTAGTCATACTGGCACAGATTACATAAAATTGGCCAAGGAATATTACATATTCTTATGAGGTGCGATCGTCCAACTCTATGGACCGTATTAAGTGGATGCATTCAGTTACATCACACAGAAGTGTATCTTGTCCACAAAACCATAAACACCAACCTTTGTGAAACCAGGAAGTAATAACATTCATGCACTATTTCGTGTCGTTGTCTTTTCCGTAGATCATATATGGAGGGCTTATTTCAATAGTGGTACAAGTCCATTACTTGCACTTTTCTGCCTATAATGCGTCTGAGATTAATCATCCAAACAAACAGGAAGAAAGGTTCATCTCTAGCAAGAAGCCATATGCTTGAATATTTCTGGTATCTCAACTGCAGATTTTTCAGCGCTCATTTAACTTTAGGACTCTGTATCTCACAATAAAAAAAATGGACTTGTACCACTATTGAAATAAGCCCTTCACATACTCTCAATCTTTGGAGAGAGAACACATAGACAGGATGTGGCGGGTCTCAGCGTTTAACTTTGTCTCTCTGCTTTACTTTCGACTCACAGCTATAGACCATCTGTCTCACCTCTGCGATTGTCAGCATCTGTTACGTTGTGGTTTCCATTGAGAGAGAAAATCGTCAGTCTTCATTTCGTGAATGGCAAGCGCCATCTAACGATACACTTCGAAGGTGACTAAGGCATCTAACAACATTCATCTGGCGAAATATGAAGCAATCTTCAGAGGATCAACTGCAGAAATTCAGAGATCGACTACTCGTTGGCGCTGAAGATGTTAGACATGAAGCACAACCTAAGTTGGACAATACAGCCTTCAAGGAACGACGTGGTTTTAGGGAATCCTCAGTCCAGCTTAATTAGCGCAATCGACCAGAAATTTCAGTGCCACTCTTACCTAATACGTGTTCAGCGAGTTTCGTACAATGACGGCTGCAAAACTGGCCGTATCGCTGTCACCTAAAATGATGGATATGTAATACACCTGAAACTTCCTGGCAGATTTAAAACTGTGTGCCCGACCGAGACTCGAACTCGGGACCTTTGCCTTTCGCGGGCAAGTGCTCTACCAACTGAGCTACCGAAGCATGACTCACGCCCGGTACTCACAGCTTTACTTCTGCCAGTACCTCGTCTCCTACCTTCCAAACTTTACAGAAGCTCTCCTGCGAACCTTGCAGAACTAGCACTCCTGAAAGAAAGGATATTGCGGAGACATGGCTTAGCCACAGCCTGGGGGATGTTTCCAGAATGAACTGTAAAGTTTGGAAGGTAGGAGACGAGGTACTGGCAGAAGTAAAGCTGTGAGTACCGGGCGTGAGCCGTGCTTCGGTAGCTCAGTTGGTAGAGCACTTGCCCGCGAAAGGCAAAGGTCCCGAGTTCGAGTCTCGGTCGGGCACACAGTTTTAATCTGCCAGGAAGTTTCATGTCAGCGCACACCCCGCTGCAGAGTGAAAATCTCATTATGTAATACACCTGCTTAGCTGCGTGGTAATGTGTTTGCCTACCATGCAGCGGGCTCGAGTTCGATTCCCAGTAGTGATGGAGATTTTCTCCGCTCGTGGACGGGGTGTTGTGCTGTCTTAATCATCCTTTCTCATCATCATCACGGACACGCAAGTCGCTCAGTGTTGCATCACCTGAAATAAGAATTGCAACCGAGCGGCCGAACTTCCCCGGACGGGAAGTCTACAAGATCATTTCATTTAAGTTCATTGAGACAAACACTGCACGGAAAAAAATCATGGTGCACCACGAAGGAATTACCCGCATGGGACGGAAATCGGAAGATGTGATTTACGTATACAGACAAACAAATGATTATAATTTGTCTATTATGGTTTTAGAAGAAAAACTGTATGGTTCATTAAATAGAAAGGGCTTCACAAACTGAGCACGTCAATAAGAAGTTTGTCCACCTATGGTCCAAATGCAAGCAATTATTCTGCTTGGCATTGATGGAAGAGTTTCTTGACGTCCCCCTGACGCAAAATCGTGCCAAATTCAGTCCAATTGGCGTGATAGATTGTATGGCGGGCAACAGTCACGCTGGTATCCCACCGGTGTCTGGGGCCTGGAATCTCATTGACTGAAGATGAATTGTTTCAGCTGAGCCCCGACACCAGTAAAGACGTGTCTAGAGAGGCTTGGGACAGTTTTGGGATACGGACGTGGCAGTCGCCCGCCAAACGATCCCAAAACCACGACTGATGGTCCGGGAAGCGATTTTATTTCACTAAGGAGCCCTTCAAGTTGTCATCTGTGGGACCCTTACGGCACAGAGGTACGTCGACAATATTTTTCGCCCCGTTTGTTGCCCTTCATGGAAAACCATCTGGGACTTACATTTTAGTAAGATAATGTCCACCCGCACATGGCGAGAGTTTCTACTGCTTATCTTTGTGTTTTTCATACCTTACCGTGGTCAAAAAGGCTGTTGGATCTCTCCCAAGTTCAGAACGTTTGCAGCGTTATGGCCAACCATTTCGGGATTTTGTTGATCCCCAGCTGGACAGAATTTAGCAAGATATTCCCCAGGAGGACATCCAACAATTCTATCGATCAATGCCAAGCTGAAGGGCCAGACATAGAGCAACGCGTTATTGACTAGCTCAATTTGTGAAGCAGTTTCTCTTGAATAAATCATCCAATTTTTTCTGAAAATGTAACCATTTGTTTGTCCGCACAAGTACGTCACATCTATCGATTTCCTTCCCGTTCATTTTTTTTGTTAGAGTGTATTTGGCACAACAATATCAAAGTTAATAATATAGTGCCTGTGTTGGAAACTGTTTGCACAGAGTATCCCCGAAGTATGACAATGTAATCAGTGATAAAATGGTTGGAGAAACTTCCTGATCAGTAGTTACAGTAGAAACTTAGTAACTATAACTAACAAGATACTAAATATTAGTTACTTTTCAGGCCTTTTCTGAGCTGCTTTGTTTCCTTCAACGCTAGGAAATTTTTCTAAGCTAATTAATTTGCTAAGGGGACGTCTACCAGATAACCTTTTCAAAGAACTAATAAGATTCCTTCTGGTTTGTTCACTGCTTTATGTATGCACTCTCGGTCCGATGTTTTATGATTTCTTCGGTTTCTTTTTGTCATTCTTTGCTCTGAATTAATTCCAGCTACTGGCTGTTCCGTGGATTCCTTGTTGCAGCTTTCGTATTTTTGTCTCATCCAAAGACGTAGTTTCATAGCTCTTAAGGACTGATGGAAGAGGGTCCATTGAATGTATTATTTATGAAAGTCATTTCTGAGTCTTTGCTTGCAATAACACTAACTGTAGAGAAATTTTGAAACTAATTACACTAATCGTTTCGTATGTGAAAGCAAAGACATTGTGTTATTGATTATGAATAGCGTTATAAATATGTCTTCCGTCACATTTATAGACAGTGTACAAATGGGATGCATGATTACGATCATCAGGCAAGTCATTCCGTGCTGTTTATTTCTACATCATTACTACTGCTAAATTAAATATGCCGACCATTCTTTCAGTCAATATTTACTTTTGTTGTTGAGTTCTTTATAATTCAGAGACATGACTTGCTTTGCATGAATATGTTACTTATAACAACTAGACTACACGCCAATGAAAAGTCATTTTTTTATCATCCTTTTCAGTGTTTGGACGTTCTAATAGGTACAGTGCTCTTTCATTTTCAGTCAGCAATCAACGGTCAGCAAGACAATGAACACTTCTCCGTTTTCGAATAGTCGACAGTTATTTCGAACGTCACTCCGAAGAGAGGGGCTACTTGCGTTCGTCTGGGACAAAGCTGTAAGTCATGTACACATCTACAACGATGCATAAACGATTAATATGAAATTTGTTTGGCTGTTGAGTCATCATGGATCAAAATGATTCTGGTGTTTCCTTGAGTCCTTCTCGCGAAAAATCAGCCGTCGTCTCGAGGATGGAATTCAGCTGTACATCCTACGAAGAAAAATTAAAACGATCACATAGGCTCGGTCGTACGCAAAGCAGGTGACAGACTTTGGTTCATTGACAGATACTGTCAGAACGTCAGTCTGCAATGGAATTGCAGTCGTGTGAGCCATACTAGAATATTCCAGAAAGAATTTTTTCTTTGTAGCCAAGTGTGCACTGATTTGAAACTTACTTGCAGATTTAAACTGTGTGCTGAACTTCGACTAGAACCTGGGACTTTCGCCTTTTGCGGCTGGTGAGTCGTGCTTGGACATCTGAGTCGGGAGGGCCACTTGCAAGTGAAGGGCTAAGGTTCGTGGTTCAAGACTCAGTTCTCCACACAGTTTCAATCTGCCAAGAAGTTGCTTGGACATCTGAGTCGGGAGGGCCACTTGCAAATGAAAGGCTAAGGTCCGTGGTTCAAGACTCAGTTCTCCACACAGTTTCAATCTGCCAAGAAGTTTCAACTCAGAGAATATGCCAGTACACAGTGAAAACTAATTCTGGAAACAAGACAGCGGCTAAGTCATTTCAGAGCAATCCCGTTTCTTCCAGGAGTGCTAATATGGCAAGGTATTCATAAGATCTTCAGTGAGATTTGGAAGGTAGAAGAGAGTTACTAACGGGGGTAGAGTTGTGAAGGCAGAGGGTGAGTCGTGCTTGGATAGCGCAGCCGGTAGAGCACTTGCCCGCGAAAGGAAAGAGACCCGGGTTGAAGTTCCGGTGCTGCACATATTTGTACTATGCCAGGAAGTTTCACACTAGAATTTTCTTAAGAATGTGAAACCCGTACCATACAATACAAAGTAAGTATACTGAAGAGCAGCACGAATGGTCACAGGTTTAGTTCTCAAGTGACCTATTTTTTTCTTGAGGCATCCGGCTTCTGACTAGTTCGATGGGGCCCTCCACGAATTCCTCTTCTGTGCCTGCCTCTTTATCTCAGAATACCACTTGTAACCGACGTCCTCAATTATTTGCTGCATGTATTCGAGTTTCTTTGTTCCTTACATTTTTTACCCTCTATAGATCCCTCTAGTACCACGGAAGTTATTCCCTGATGTCTTAACAGATGTCCTATCATCCTGTCCCTTCTTCTTACCAGCATTTTCCACATATTCCTTTCCTCGCCGGTACTGCGGAGAATCTCCTCATTGTCTAACTTATCAGTCCAACTAATTTTCAACATTCTTCTGTCGTACCACATCTCCAATGCTTCGATTCTCTTCTGTACCGGTACTCCCACAGTCCACATTTCACTACCATTTAGTCCTGTGCCTCAAACGCACATTCTCAGAAATTTCGTCTTCCAGTTAAGGCTTATGTCTGATAACAACAGACTTCTCTTGGCCAGGAATTCCCAATTTGCCAGTGCTTTTCTGCTTTCCATATCTTCCCGGCTCCATCCGTCTTGGGTTATTTTGCTGCCTAGGTAGCAAAATTGCTTAAATACGTCTACTTCAATTCTGGTGTTAACTTTCTCACTGTCGTCGTTTCAGCTACTTCTCATTAATTTCGTCTTCCTTCGATTTACTCACAATCCATATTCTGTAGTCATCAGACTATCCATTCCATTCATCAGTCCTTCTCCACTTTCACTGAAAGTACCAATAAACAGCGAATCTTATCACTGATATCCTTGCACCTTGAACTTTAATTACACTCTTGAACCTTTCCTTTACTTTCGTCATTGCTTCTTCGATGTGCAGATTGAAAATTAGACGTGAAAGACTACATGCCTGTCTTACATCCTTTTTAATCTGAGCATTTCTTTCTTGGTCTTCCAATCTGATTGTTCTCCCTTGGCTCTTGTACATATTGTGCGTTACCACTCTTTCCCTATAGCTTACCCCTATTTAGAATTTCAAGCATAGTGCCCCATCTGATATTGACGAACGCATTTTCCAGGTCGACAAATCCCATAAACTTGTCCTGACTTTCTTTAGTCTTAGTTCCATTACCCACCACAACGTCAGAAATTCCTCTCTGGTGCCATTACCTTCCCTAAAGCCAAACTATTCGTGATCTAAGACATCCTCAATTTTCATTTCCGTTCTTCTGTATATAATTCGTGGCAGTAGCTTTGATGGACGAGCTGTTAAGCTGACTGTGCGATAATTGTCGCACTTGTCGGCTCTTGGAATTTTCGAAATTGTGTGGATGATTATTATGAATATCATCCAGCGACACGGCTCTGTAAATTGTGCTTATTTTATATCACTCACGGTGAGCCCATTTGGGCATAATGCTATCATCAGCCCTCTTTAAATACATAAGTAAGCGAGGGTCTTAATATAATGGTTTGTAACTATGATCAGAAAAATTATAATACGCCGTTAGGTCTTTTTACATTACATGTAATATCGTTGCAGTCATGTCCTGTCTTTTTTTAGAATTATTACTTTTTCCTAGGTGTGTACTGGAGATGTATATCTGATTTTAGTTAATTTCCAGGTACGCTATTTTTCTGACAGCTTAGATGACAGTGGATGAGCGATATTACGTGTTTATACAGTTACCATTATAAATAAGTCATGCGTGGAAATTTGGTTGTTTTTTATTGCTTTTGTAGGTTTGTTTCTAATTATGGTTTCGTCTGAATGTGTGGATGATATTTTTCCGAAAGTCAATTGGTATATAGCCAGACTTCTACACAAACAACGTGAATAGGCGTTTTGTTGTCACATTCGCCAACGATTTTAGAAATGCCGATGAAAATTATTTATCTGTTCTGCCTAATTTCATCTTAAGTCTTCCAGAGCTCTTTTAAATTCTGATTCTATTACTGGATCCACTCTCTCTTCTATATCGAATTCCAGTACTTTCTTCTGTTACGTCATCGGACAAGTCTTGCCTCTCATAGAGGCCTTCAGTGTTCTATTTCCACATATCTGCTCTCTATTCAGCATTTAACAATAGAATTCCCCTTGCACCCTCAATGTTATCACATCTGCTTTTAATTGCATGGGATAGCAGCACGGAAATGTTGAAAAATCTGAACCGCGGAATGCTGGAAGGAGGAAGCCAAGCATCCCTCGCAAGTCGACACACAAAGTTTCAAGAACCAGTATTAACCGAACAGTTTACGGATGTTCTAAAGCACCGTGAGTATCGCTGAACTGGTGACTGTGAAACCAACAATACACTAACTACAGCGCACACAGAGACTTTTAATCAATCAAACATCCCGTACTTCAAGCATGAATGGGAGAAACTGAAATATATGGCACAGTGGACTTGACAGTGCTTTCCAGAGTACGGATATAACGTCCAAATGACGTATGTCTGTTCCAGTCGATCAGTGCTTTACGCTGAATTAACGACGAACTTGCAAACAGTAACGCAAGAGGAACTTAGTTTAAACGCTTGTTCGGTTTCTGTGCACCGACACACGACGATGAAGATGATCCGGACGAACAGAAGTGTAGGCGGGTGTCTCGCCTCTTGGTTTCGCTGGTGGAGGCCGCATTCCACGTCTGGTGATGGCAGGGAGGTCGGAGATGCCACATCCACTTCCGTAGACGACAGGTAGTCATTACTCACCATTTCAGGATCCAGCAACGACATAAAAAAGTTCACAAAATCGGAACTAGTTGCGTCGAAGTGAGCGAGTTATTCTGGTGGTGGGAGAATGATACCATAAAGTCAGCAAATCCTGGCGAAGACGGTATCAGCATAGCAGGCAGCGACCTCCTGGTGAGAGCAGAGCCTCACTAGGATGACGTCAACAGCCTTCAATCGGCGAACGACGTATCAGTGGGGCTACCGACTGCTGCCTATTGAAGCATTTTTGCCTATAGATGTCGAGACCAGGTGCGTCGACAGTTGCGCCACCTATACTCGCAATCTCTGATTCAAAAATATCGATGTCTTCTGTGGCAGAATCGATTTTTTGGAAAACGTTGTAGTTGTAATAATTTCTTGTAGCTTATGGACGCCAGTTCTGCAACTTGTGTACCCCTAACGTATTCTACTTACTCAAGCAGAGAAAGGGGACCTAAATTTTACGTTTAATCAGAGGCATGTGTCGCTTCTGGTGAGTACTGAGATAATTCAAGATGAAGTGAGGGTTAAAGGCAAAGTGAAAAAAAAAAAATCCGTGGTCCGACTGGGACCCTTTGGCTTCCAGGCACATGCTTTATCTCTGGAACACCATCCCGACCACTTTGGACTAAAATAATGACAATAAACAGAATGGATACTTCTGTAAGAACACACACACATATATAGTTCAGCACCTCAACCCGTGTAGTTTTATGCAGGCCGCACTATGTCTGTATCGGAAACGCTATCCAGACAAGCGACAGTCACATAATCGATCTAAGGTTCCTCGCAGAGCTTCCGTCGACTCTTTATCAAACAGGACCATAGCGTAAAAAATACAAGTGAGGACCGACCATGAGTTTCGTGGTATTTTTAGACCACCATATGCTTCACTTCTCTCACATCAATTGACTCCAATATTTATTTGTGTAATTAGCGGTGAGCTCATACAAGTACTGTATACCTCTGTAAGTTTACTTGGTTTACAGTACTCAATCTTTCGTAAATGGTTCAGAAACTTTACTTTATATAGCGTGTTTTACTATCAGAAACAAGGAGATATCAAAATGGGAAGCATGAAGGGGACAACTTTCCGGTATACAAACATGTAAAGATTAGCCAATGGAAAAACCAGGATGGAATGTAACAATATTATGAGAAGGATAGGTGCTACTCACCATATAGCGGAGATGCTGAGTCGCAGATAGGCACAAAAAAAAGGACTGTCACAAAATGAGCTTTCAGCCAACAAGGCCTTGGTTGGAAAACGACAACAGACGCACACATACACACACACACACACACACACACACACACACGCACGCACGCACCTCACACACACACACACACACACACACACACACACACACACACACACACATTGCTAGAGACTGTGGTCATGTGTGCGTGAGTTACATTTGCACGTGTGTGTGTTTTGTCTGTGTGTGTGTGTGTGTGTGTGTGTCCGTGGTCTTTTTTCGACAAAGGACTTATCGGCCGAAATCTCATTTTGTGGCAGTATTTTTGTTGTGCCCGTCTGTGATGCAGCATCTCCGCTATGTGTTGAGTAGCAACTGTTGTTGTTGTGGTCTTCAGTCCAGAGACTGGTTTGATGCAGCTCTCCATGCTACTCTATCCTGTGCAAGCTTCTTCATCTCCCAGTACCTACTGCAACCTACATCCTTCTGAATCTGCTTAGTGTATTCATCTCTTGGTCTCCCTCTACGATTTTTACCCTCCAAGCTGCCCTCCAATACTAAACTGGTGATCCATTGATGCCTCAGAACATGACCTACCAACCGATCCCTTCTTCTAGTCAAGTTGTGCCACAAACTTCTCTTCTCCCCAATTCTATTCAATACTTCCCCATTAGTTACGTGATCTACCCATCTAATCTTCAGCATTCTTCTGTAGCACCACATTTCGAAAGCTTCTATTCTCTTCTTGTCCAAACTATTTATCGTCCATGTTTCACTTCCATACATGGCTACACTCCATAAAAATATTTTCAGAAACGACTTCCTGACACTTAAACCTATACTCGATGCTAACAAATTTCTCTTCTTCAGAAATGCTTTCCTTCCCATTGCCAGTCTACATTTTATATCCTCTCTACTTCGACCATCATCAGTTATTTTGCTCCCCAAATAGCAAAACTCCTCTACTACTTTAAGTCTCTCATTCCCTAATCTAATTCCCTCAGCATCACCCGATTTAATTCGACTACATTCCATTATCCTTGTTTTGCTTTTGTTGATGTTCATCTTATTTCCTCCTTTCAAGACACTATCCATTACGTTCAGCTGCTCTTCCAAGTCCTTTGCTGTCTCTGACAGAATTACAATGTCAGAGTAGCAACTATCCTTCTCATAATTTTGCTAAAGAAAGATTAATATAATAATACTGTAGAACAAAAGCAAACTAGTGCTTTTCATTTATTAATGTATGACTCCCTGCGTTAACGTGCTAATGTAGTTTCGTAAACAAGATTTTTACATTAGGTATAAGACGCCTTCGTATACTTTAGTACTTACTCTGCAACAATTTGACAATGTGCTACACATCTCCAGAGCCATCTGGACAAAAACATTGTTCTGTCTTGTGGGCTTGCATAAATCGACATCGGTAGGGGCAGATAAATCATCCACACAGAGGTAATTATAGTCAAGTGTTTACAGAGACGAGAGCCAGATAACACATATGTCGAAGGGGGCTAGTGAGAGGAGGTAATGCTGACCCACATGCTAGGAGGTACAAATATTTCGAGGTTCCGCAGTAACACACCTTTCGATACTGACACAAAAATCGCTTAACTGATGGCAGTATTTCACCGTTCTCTTTGTGGGCGCTCGGTGGGGAGCCCGCCGATCGGATCAGCTGGCCGGAACGCGAAGGCGGCCGAGTGAGCGGGCGAGGCCCGGCAAATTGGGCGACCAGACGGGCGCGGCGGCGCGCATCTGATCCGATGACCCGAGCCCGCGCTGCCGCCTAAATACCAGCGCGCGCGTTAATAATGCCCCGCGTACCTCTGCTGTTTCGGAACTGCACGAAACTTGTGGAGAGAGAGTTGGCTGGACCAGTCTGTTGCGGCCGCAGAACGATTAACAGTCGTCCGATGGCCTACAAGTACTCGGCTGACCGGCTGGCATTAAAAGGTTTCGCCATGAAAATGATTCTTCGCTGCGTCCATGGTAACTACACTCACGCTCATAAATTAAGGATAACTGCAGAATGTGGTGCCATACAACGCGGCACTACACAAAACTGGCGCTAGTAGCATAGGCACACAGGGAACACACACGACACAGATCTGTAAGTCCACGGTATTGGTGATAAGTTGAGAAAACCGTACCGAAACACATGTGCTACAAAACGCCACTGTTTCCTGCGCATGTACCCCGACATCAATATGGAATATGATCACCATGCACACATACACCGGCCGAACAACGGGTTGGCATACTCTGGACCAGGTGGTCGAGCAGCTGCTGGGGTATAATCTCCCATTCTTGCACCAGTGCCTGTCGGAGCTCCTGAAGTGCCGTAGGGGTTTGAAGACGTGCAGCGAGATGTCGACAGAGAGCATCCCAGACGTGCTCGATGGGGTTTATGTCTGGAAAACAGGCAGGCTACTCCATTCGTCTGATATCTTCTGTTTCAAGGTACTCCTCCACGATGGCAGCTCGGTGGGGCCGTGCGTCATCATCCATCAGGAGAAAGGTGGGGCATACTGGTGCAAAATGACGTCCTGATACGTCTGACCTCTTACAGTTCCTCTGTCAAAGACATGCAGGGGTGTACGCGCACCAATCATAATCCCACCCCACACCATCAAACCATGACCTCCATACAGGTCCCTTTCAAGGACATTAAGGGGTTGGTATCTGGTTCTGGTTCACGACAGATGAAAACCCGGCCAGAATCATTGTTCAGACTAAACTTCGAGCCGTACGTGAATATAACCTGGGACCACTGTGCCAATGACCATGTACTGTGTTCTTGACACCAGGCTTTACAGGCTCTCCTGTCACCAGGGGTGAGTGGAACGCACCTTTCAGGTCTCCGGGCGAATAAACTATGTCTGTTCAGTCATCTGTAGATTGTGTGTCTGGAGACAACTGTTCCAGTGGCTGTGCTAAGGTTCCGAGCAAGCTTACCTACTGTACACCGTAGCCGTCTGCGTGCATTGATGGTGAGATATCACTCTTCTTGTTGTGTTGTACACTGTGGACGTACCGTACTGTAGCGCCTGGACACGTTTCCTGCCTGCTGGAATCGTTGCAATAAATTTGAGATCACACTTTGTGGCACACGGAGGGCCCATGCTACGACCTGCTGTGTTTGACCAGCCTCCAGTCGCCCTAGTATTCTACCCCTCATGTCATCAGTATGTGTTCTTTGAGCCATTTTCAACATATAATCACCATTAGCACGTCTGAAAACGTCTGCACACTTACTCGCTGCACCGTACTCTGATATGGACCTACACACCTCTGCGTATGTCGACTGCTGCCAGCGCCACCGTCCGACGACCGCAGGTCAAATGCACCGCATTGTCATACCCCGAGGTGATTTAAACCCGCAAACCGTCCACCAGAGCGTTGTTTCACCATGCATCAGCATTATTTTTAATTTATGATCATTAATGTAGCTATAGTCCGTGCAGTGTGATGTCTAGTTCACAATATCCATTGTCCTGTAACGCTGGGATTAAGCCAGTTAGGTGGTTCTATTACATCACTTGCACTGTTAATATACACTGTTCTGCCAAAACATCATGACTGCTGCCCAATGCAAAGCGTTACCCACCTGGTGGCGTTGTGAGCACGTGACGTCGTAAGTAAAGTACAGAGCCCAGTTACATTAATGTGACCACCGCCTATGCTCGACAAAGACGTGCAATAACCACTCACGGACGGCAAGTGGCTGCAGTAACAATGTAAAGTATATAATGCGTGTCGGAAGGATGCGAAAACAGTGCAGTCTACGCTGAAACGGAACGACTTATCTGGCGTCCAATAGCACAAGATCACTTTCTTTCGGGTCAAAGCATTCCCGAAAAGGCTACGTTTGTTAACGGTTGCCATACCACTGTACTTAAATTATACTGGTATGGCAAAATGGCACTATGAAAACCCGGCGCTGAAGCAAGTGTAGCGCACAACGCACCATCGATAATAGCAGAGATGCTTGTGGAGGAACAGACGCGCAACTGACCGCCCATTCAGCGACCTCCGCAGCAGGCGCCTGGTTCATGCACCCATACTGCCTGCTGGCGGTGGCGAAGGCTGGAATTTGCACGCCAGTATCGCAACTGGACGTCCACTGAAAGGTAACAGGTGGCCTTTTCAAATGAGAGGGAATGTTATGGCCCAAGGAAGATGTTTGTGGTATTCTCTGAGTGATCTCGTCATTCTGTAAGGCACTATCGGTAAACACCATGTCACCCCTATATGCAGTTCACTTTTCCTCAGCACGACAGCATCTACCAGTAGGACGATGCAATCTGTTGCACGGCTCGCAGTGTACGTGTGTCGATCAAAGAGCACCATAGTGAGTTTACCACACTTCTCTGGCCACCAAAATCCCCAGCTTTAAAGCCAATAGAGAATCTGTGGGACCATTTCGATCGGACTGCTCGCGCCATGGATCGCAGGAGTGGCGTGACTCCACATCCCTGCCAGTACCTTCCAGAACCTCACTGACTGTTTTCTTGCGCGTCTCACAGAGGTCCGCAATGCGAAGGATGTTATTCGGGCTTTTGACAGGGGGTCACATTAATATGACTGGACAGTGTTTATAAGCAGAGCAGGGACGAACAGTGAATCACTCTAGTGACAATATGGGCCGTAGATGGGGGAATCCAGTGCCATAAGACACTTTAGCAAAGAGCAGATTGTCATGGCCCAGAAGATTGGATCGAATATCCAGGAAATGGCGAAACTGGGACGCTACTCACTTACTTCTGTCGTGAGTATCTACGGAAAGTTGCTGAAGGACGGTCAAACCAAAAATAGGCGACAATCTGTTGGACGTCCACACTTCATCTCAAAACGTCGAGACCGGGGGCTCCTCTGTATTCTAAAGTAGGATAAGCAGTATCTGTGTCAGAGTGTGCAATGGTCAGACACACGTGTTTTGGAGCACATCATTCAGCACTCCTGGAGTGCCGCAGCAAACGACCCCAATGTGTTCCCATCTTTACCTATTGACAATATCGATCACGATTGCAGAAATCTCGGGAACATCGATACTGGACCGAGGATGAATGCAAACGTGTCAGACGGTGGATGAATCACGCTTCTTGTTACATCAGGTCGATGGTCTTCTCTTGATTCGCCGTCATCCAATCTAACGGTTGTTGGATACATGCACTGTGCCACGAAGGGAGGCCAGTGAAGGCAGTATAATGATATGGGTAACTTGGACACAATCACCTGGGCTTCCCTGTTGACTTGCGAAGTAATCGAAGTCAGCATGACAACTGTGGATTGCGTGAACATTACCCTCTACATCTACATCTACATCCATACTCCGCAAGCCACCTGACGGTGTGTGGTGGAGGGTACCTTGAGTACCTCTATCGGTTCTCCCTTCTATTCCAGTCTCTTATTGTTCGTGGAAAGAAAGATTGTCGGTATGCCTCTGTGTGGGCTCCAATCTCTCTGATTTCATGCTTAATGTCTTCCCGAACGGCGGTTGCATCTTATACCAGAATAGCTTTCCGTGTCACAACGTCAGAATGGGGCTACGGTGGTTTCAGGACCTTCATAGTGAACTGATGTTAATGTCTTGACCACCGGATTTGCCTGATGTGAATGCAATGGAACGCATGGAAGACGCTACCGGGCATCAGTTCCACGCCCACAAGCGACCATGCAGTAATTTCGGAGAAGTGCGTAGCGTGTGCTAGACATCTGGTGCCGCGTACCTGCTTAAATCTTCCATGGATTTGTCGAATCTATGCTACACAGAAACGTTGCTATATTGCGTTCCTAAAGTGGACGATCAGCCATTAAGCAGGTCATCATAATGTCTTCCCTCATCAGAATATACCGAAATAAATTTTGTTACTTCTTATCTAAAGTTCAGCTGTAATAGAAGTATGTGAAATACAAGGCTGGGGCGAAAAAATGGAACACCGCGAGAAATGCATGCTTGAATATAAATGCAGCTGCTAGCGCAGTCTGCAAGTTGCGCTGTTACATTAAGCTACCAACGACACCTACACAATGATCTCAACACCTTGCAAGTGCCAGCCGTCGTGACAACAGCGTTCCGTGTAGTCGTGAGTACATTATGTCAGAGCTAAGTAAATTGTTGGTGCTTCTATGGTGGGCGCTTCCAGAACCGACGTAGCCGAATGGTTTAAACATCATCCACTAAGTCACAACACGGAAGATAGTAAGTGTTCAGTAATCACGACAAGCGTCATTTAAGAGGACTGTGCGAAAAATAAGGAGACGACAGCTGTGAAAGTCACTGCAGAGCTATAAGTCGCACTCGCGAACCCTGTCAGCACGGAAACAACATGAAGGGAACTCCATAAGCTGTGAACTTCACGGCGAGCTGAACTTATAAAACTATTTATTAGTGATTAAAATGCCAGTAACAGCAAAACCGCGTGAAAGCCATAAAACCTGGACTATACAGCAATGGAGAAAATATCGGGTGAGTCTTATGCCACGCTGTCTCCAGATTCTGTCCGAGTTTACGTCCCAAGAGTGGAACGTGCTGGGGTTTCGGTGATAATTTAGGTATTCCATAGGCCCTATGGTTACTCTGCAAGGTCTGCCAAGGATTATGTGACCATTTTGGCTGATCATGTCCATCTAATGGTACAACGTTTGTTACCCACTGCTGATGCTGTGTTGCATGAAGACATGGGCCCAGTCACATAGCATATTTGTGGACTGGTTTTGCGGGCAAAGGATCAACTATCGCATATCCCATTGCCACCGTAGTCATCAGATCTCAGTAAAGTTGAGCCTTTGTGGTCTACTTTGGAGAGAAGGGTGCGTGATCGCTTCTGATTTCCATCATTATTACCTGAACGTTCCACTATTTTGCAGGAAGAATGACATAAGATTTCCTTGAAAACCGTATAGGACTTGAATTTTACCACTGCGAGACGACTGAAAGCTGTTTCGAGTGACGTCGGTTTCCCTGCACCTTATTTGGCATGGTAATGTGTTGTGTTTTTGGTTTTCCACATTTTGTCCATCAATTGTATGTAGGAGTTGTGAGAGAAAAGTAATGAAACTGAGAACAATGCAAGCGATCTGGCAACGCTATGTTGTTCTACTTGTGTGTCCATCCCTTCCACAGGCTCAGTATGAGTTTCAGCTCTGCACAGCCGTCACGTGATATTTGAGTACGCTATCAGTGAAGTTGTGTTTTTGTTGTGTATTACAAAAATGGAACAGTGGAATCTAGAGCAACGTTATGCCACCAGATTTTACATTAAACTCGGGGAATCCGTGACTGTGGCTTTTGAAAAGTTGAAACAGACGTTTGAGGAACATTCTTTATCAAGAGCACAAGTTAATTGCTGGCACAAATTATGGTGAACCTCGTTCAGGGAGATCTTAGATTTCAAAAATCGAATGTGTTCATGCTCTCGTGGTATCAGACCGACGTTTAATAAGGAAATCTGTCAACCAAGTGTTTTACAAAAATGTCCTTGAAAGGCTCAGGAAGAGGGTGAGCCGGCAGAAGTGGCCGAGCGGTTCTAGGAGCTACAGTCTGGAACCGCGCGACTGCTACGGTCGCAGGTTCGAATCCTGCCTCGGGCATGGATGTGTGTGATGTCCTTAGGTTAGTTAGGTTTAAGTAGTTCTAAGTTCTAGGGGACTGATGACGTCAGAAGTTAAGTCCCATAGTGCTCAGAGCCATTTGAAGAGGGTGAATGCGGAATCTGCAGACAAATGGATGCTGCATCACGATCATGACTACGCCCTGTGTCACACGGCCACGTCTATCACGGAATTTGTGACCTCAGAAGGCATTCCTGTTTTTCCACAGCCCCCTATTCATCTGATTTGTACCCTTGTGACTGTTTTATTTTCCCGAAATTGAAAATTCTCTTACAGGAACGTCATTTTGGGACTGTGGAGAGCATTTAAAAGAAGATGACTGGCATGTTAAAGATCCTACCAGTTGAAATTTTTACGCGCTGCTACCAAGTCTGGGAACGACTCTGCCGGTTTATAGCTGAAATGGGAACTACTTTGAAGGGGAAAATATTGTTATCTGAAAAAAATGAAAACTTTGGTACATAAAGCCAACGACTCTGCCGCAGTGCAACATCGGTTCCCGTCAGATCACCTAAGGTAAGCGCTGACGGGCTTGGATACCACATGGATGGTAACCATTCGAGTCTGTTCAAAAGTGGTTCAAATGGCTCTGAGCACTATGCGACTTAACTTCTGAGGTCATCAGTCGCCTAGAACTTAGAACTAATTAAACCTAAAATGAGATTTTCACTCTGCAGCGGAGTGTGCGCTGATATGAAACTTCCTGGCAGATTAAAACTGTGTTCCAGACCGAGACTCGAACTCGGGACCTTTGCCTTTCATGGTGCTTGTTAGAACAATTGCCCGCGAAAGGCAAAGGTCGCGAGTTCGAGTCTCGGTCGGGCACACAGTTTTAGTCTGCCAGGAAGTTTAATTAAACCTAACTAACCTAAGGACATCACACACATCCAAGCCCGCGGATTCGGTCGCTCGGCTCCAGACTGTAGCGCCTAGAACCGCACTGCCACTCCGGCCGGCTCGAGTCTGTCAACCGCTGTTGGCAAGTGGGGTGCACTCAGCCTGTGTTGGGCCAATTAAGCAGTTAGTTGACTAAGAAGCAGCGGCTCCTGTCACGAAAAGTAACAACGTGCTGGAGAGTAGTGTGCTGGCCACGTGCCCACCCGTATCTGCATTCAGTTACGCCGATCGGCTGAGGATGACACGGCGGTAGGTCTGTACCGTCGGGGCTTTCGAGACCTGTTCGGACGGAGTCTGGTGAACAAAAAAACAGTCTCATTACTTAGCTCACATACCTCGTACTTTGTTTCGCCGTGTTTAATCTCGTGTCGTGAAATGAAATGAAATGATCGTATGGCATTGTTGGCAGGGGGGCCCCATGCGGGAGAGTTCGGCCGCCGAATTGCATGTCCACTTCGACGACTTGCAGGTTAATGATGATGAAATGATGATGAACGACACACAACATCCAGTCATCTCGAGGCAGAGAAAATCCCTGACCCCGACGGGAATCGAACCCGGGACACGTTATTTCCGTGTACAGCGGCGTACTGGAGGGCTAGAAGCGGCAGGCCATGTTAAAGCGATAAGCTAGTCATACACGATACATTTTCAGCTCCACGTGCGCCATGAATAACTCGCAGTAGCGCAAAGGTTAACGTCGAGCCCACTTCCGGCCGTCCTGGCTGCGCGCTCGCAGAATTAGCATACAGTGGGCCGGCAGAGACGTGCTGGCCCCTGCCGTCGCGAAGTGGTCTGGCGCAGCCGCTGGCGGAGCTCAGCAGCGGTGCCAGCGGCAGCCCTCGGCGGCGACAAATCTAAATCAGGCCCTGGCGGCGATTTCACGCGGGGTCAGCGGCGCGCGAGCGTGAGCGGCTTCCAAGACGGCCAGGTGAACTGCATCAACGCGCGCGTCTTCCCAGCCGCGTGCGTCCGTGTCCACTCGGCCGCGCCACGCTTTCCGTCTGGCTAGCGACACGCCGCGTCCGACCGTCCGATTGTCTGTCACGCCGACTGTCTGCGCCGGTCGCGCTCAAAGGCGAGAGACGGCCGGGGCGTAAGGGAGCCTTTTGATACGACTTGCTTTTGGACCGAAGTATCGGGCCGGGTTACCTTCAAAGGCCCGCGGCAGCCGGGTGCGCCGTAGATACGCGTCGCAGATACGACTCCCTTCCAGAGTGAGTGTCAAAGCGGGCTTCAGTCACTCTGAGCTGACGTTAGTTGGTTGAACGTTCTGTAAATCATATACACAATATACATCATCACGTGGAAACTGACAGCTGAATAAAGTGTTCACATTATATTTACATGGTGAATCAGTAGCCCCTACCTATGGGTTTTATGCAGCCAACAGTGCCTTCAAAAACAGCACGCTACATTGTCATAGTCCCTCGTTTGCTACACACAAACTAACAGTCCACAGAAAAAATGAACACGATCTTTTTGTAGGAAATTTAACGTAGTTAAATTTTGTACTGAGTTACGTTTCCGCTAGAGGCCGTAGTTCCCGAATTATTCAAGAAAACGTGCAGACGTGAGCTTCAGACGCGTTTCTCTTGAATAACTCGGGAACTGTGGTCTCCACATAAAACATATCCCAATACAACATTTAACTACATTAAATTTGCATCAAAAAGGTCCTATTCTTTTCTTTCTGTAGGAATAATACTTATCTCAGATATCTTGATTCAAATGGCTCTGAGCACTATGGGACTTAACTTCTGAGGTCATCAGTCCCCTAGAACTTAAAACTACTTAAACCTAACTAACCTAAGGACATCGCACACATCCATGCCCGAGGCAGGATTCGAACCTGCGACCGTAGCGGTCGCGCGGTTCCAGACTGAAGCGCCTAGAACTGCTCGGCCACCTCGGCCGGCTGTCTCAGATATCTCAGGAGAACAAAGTCTCTGTACAGGACACTGGTGAGCCAGTACTTTTATACGGTTGTGAAACTTGGTCGACATCAGCAACGACGGAAGATTCAATGTGTGCATTTGAGAGAAAGGCTCTTCGGAAGATCTATGGACCCGTCTACAATAACATGGAAGGTAAATGGGAAAGAAGAAAGAAAGAAGACTTGTACCAGACGTTTGGAAAGCGACACATTGGACGAACATTGGGACAGAGGGGACTACAATGATTTGGCCTCTTCTTACCAGCGAACGGATGCCTTCCTGAGAGAGTCCTCCACTCTCAACCCACGGGAAAACGCGCGAGAGGACGCCAAAGAACGACGGTCCTTCAAGAAGTGGAACCGCCGGCCGTGGAGGATGATGCTAGAGACCGGAAAAGATGGAGTTCCATCTTCAGCAAATAAATCCTCTCTTGTGATTGACAGACATTCTTTTTATTGGGGTTGTGCTTGTAATGTTGTTTTTTCCTATTATTCTTCTGGTGTAGGCATCGAACGCCTATTAGTGCAATAAATAATGATGATGAGGACTAAAACTTCGCACGTAGCGAGCGACAGAATATGAAAATCTAGCGCGTGGGTTTTGGTGTTGCAGGTTGCATAAAACCCACAGGTAGGGTAGCTGAATAATACTGCACACAGGGTGATCCAGAATTCCATCTAAAACAAGGAAAAAGTCTAGTAAACATCAGTTTTAAAGTGCGTTCGTTAAGGGCTATGAGCACCTGTCCTTTTTCGCTACTGTGAAACACATCTCTTCGAGTTAACAAACGATCATAGCTCTTAAGGTATGGATTTTAGAGCCCATGTTTACCAGACTTTTTTTTTCATACTACTACCTCAAAAGTGTTTGTAGGCGGGAAGAGTTCCGTCGGGTGTCTCTCCTAAGATTCGTCACGCGAATTTCCTCTGGTGTTTTGGCAGGTATATGCAATTTGGTTTTTGGAATACGTAGCTGGAATCAGCCGAAACAAATACTACTCATTGCGTCTTTCACACGGTGCCCTGTGTCGATAGAAAACGTCGGTTTGTTTCCCGTTTGGAACAAAATGGTTTTTAAAACGTAATTATACATGTCCATTCGATAGGGCGGTCCAAATTAGTCTAGCGCGATATTCGTTTTATCGGCTGGCCGTGGTGGCCGAGCGATTCCAGGCGCTTCAGTGCGGAACCGCGCTGCTGCTACGGTCGCAAGTTCGAATCCTGCCTCGGGCATGGATATGTGTGATGTTCTTAGGTTAGTTAGGTTTAAGTAGTTCTAAGTTATAGGGGGCTGATGTTGAGTCCCATAGTGCTCAGAGCCGTTTGAACCATTTCTTATTCGTTTTATCGACAAATATTTGCAGGAAGAGTTAAACGCGAAGAATAACCACTGCTCCAGAAGCGACTAAGCAGCGCTGCTGCATGGCGGTAGCAGTCAGTGCTTGCCCCAGCGGTGTTGTAGCTGTTGGAGTACTGCTCATTGTCCGTGGTTTACTGTCCCTGTTAACACATACAAAAAAGTACACACCAGACTAATTTGGGACCGCTCTGACGAACGAACACGTAAAATTCGGCTTTTTCCTTTTTTTCTTTTAAATCAGAAACAAATCGATGGTTTCTGTCGACACTGGGGGTCGCATCCGAGACGTGATGAGCAGCACTTGTTTGGGTTGACTCCAGCTATACATTACAAAATCGAAACTGCAAATATCTGCCGAAACAGCAGAGAAAATTCATCTGACGGCTCTTGGGAGACACGCCATGTATGTATAGTAAACGATAACTGTTTACAGCATACCACAGTTGCGCAAGGTAAGTCGAGGCGACCAATTTGGTACAAGATACATGTGGTCTATCAACCCTGGAAACAACCTCAAAGTGGCCTACAAAAGTTACCTGAGCTACAGCGTTTGAGCTTGTGGTGTAAGAGTGCGAGATGTAAGTATCACTTTATAATGTTGCTTTCCTCTCGTACTCTTACACCACCAGCTTAGACGTGCACTTAAAAATTGTGAAACTGACGTTTGTGTAAATTTTAGCTCCCAATTTTGTGAACAGCGTGAACTGTTTTGTTTCTCTAGTCTTGTTACGACGAGAGGACTGTGCTTGTAACGTTTAGATTGGAATCGAATGGGAAATATAGTGAATTTTTCCGTAAGGTGTTCAAAAATGGTTCAAATGGCTCTGAGCACTATGGGACTTAACATCTGTGGTCATCAGTCCCCTAGAACTTAGAACTACTTAAACCTAACTAACCTAAAGACATCACACACATCCATGCCCGAGGCAGGATTCGAACCTGCGACCGTAGCGGTCACGCGGTTCCAAACTGAAGCGCCTAGAACCGCACGGCCACAACGGCCGGCGTAGGGTGTTCAAAAGACTTTTGTTTTCGTTACCCTCACAGAAAACATTAACTATCTTACTAACGAAACCCAGTGGCATTAGAGGGTGAGGAGATTTTTAAAATCTTGCGCGGTACGCATTCATTGTAGCTTAGGTGGTGTTTGCATGTCAGTTAGAGATTGTTTTCTGGCTTGGTAGACCATAAGTGTCTGATACCAAATTATTGTTCTTGTCTCGCCCCGCGCCACTCAAGTACGTTGTAAACAGCTACCGTTTACACCCAGGTGTTTTACGAAGAGTAGTATATATATTTTGGGAAGTGATAGTATAGATAATTCAAATGTAAAATTCCATACAGCATTTGTCAAATTTCTGGTGCTGGCACTCCTGCTGATGCTCCACGAACACAAACAGGAATCGCTGGAGGGATGAAGTTCTTTTCGCGAAATACTCGTGAAAAAGTTTAAAGAATCGCCATTGGCATCTCACTGCAGAACTATCCTAATGCCACTATAACTTAAATAGTGGCAACTATTTATTCACAACCGATACAAAAGAGTTACATGCTTGCACCTGTTACTGTCCTTCAAAGTTGTCACCAGCGTTGTGTAGAACACGCTGCCATCGATGTAGAAGGCATAGTATATCGTTAGCAGGGCCTGTTCTGTTGGTGGTGCGAATGGAGCCGTCTACTGCCCGCCGAATCTCCGGAACAGTTCTGAAGCGAATGCCACGAAGCGGTTCCTTTATCTTCGGAATCACATCAAAGTCACAAGGACTTAAGTCCGGGGAGTATGGTGGATGGTACAGTACTTCCCAGTTCCATCGAGTGAACAGAGCAGCCACAGCTTGCGCTGTATGCACCCGCGCATTGTCGTGCAAAATGAGGGGTGGGTTGCGCAGGAAGTGCCGCCGCTTCTTTCACAAAGTTGGTCGCAGATGATGCTCCAAAAACGAACAGTATTACTGTGCATTGACGGTCTGCCGTAGAGGAACGTAATGCGTTAGGATAACGCCATCACAGTCGTACACGAGAATCACCATAACTTTCACCATGCTGGTGGCTGTGAGGCACTTTCGACTTGCGCGGTGACCCATAATGACGCTATTCGTTGGACTGGCGTTTCAGTTTGTGCTTCGTGGCATTCGCTTCAGAAGTGTTCCAGAGATTCGACAGGCAGTAGTCCGCTCCATTCGCACCATCAACAGAACAGGCTCTGCTAACAGCATACTACGCCTTCCACATCGCTGGCAAAGGGTTCTACACAACGCTGGTGACTACTTTGAAGGACAGTAACAGGTAGAAACATGTAACTCTTTTGTATCGGTTGTGAATAAATAATTGCCACTTTTTAAGTTCCAACCTTCGTAAATATCGCGCGATGTCCGCGTTATCAAGATAAGGGAAATCTGTTCTCGTATGGATCATTTAGACAATCTCTTTTCCATCGTTCCATTTGCCAGTGGAACAGAAAGGAGGATAACTAGCGGTGGTGTAAGGTACTCTCCGTCATGCACCGTATGAATACTTGCGAAGAATTTACGCAGATATAGACGTAAGCACCGAACCCACCACATACTACCACGTAAACGTACCATACCGTCATTTATTGGTGGATAAATCAAGCTCGCAGTTTCTCAGTTACCAACTAAGAAGAGGAGCGATAACTCCCAAAATCGCAAAAATAGTGCCAAATGAAGGTGTAATGAGCTGCTGCTTTAATTCATGTAGTGTAAAGGCTATCGTCTTGTAGGATCATTTTAGCCTCACTCTAGAGACGTCTATCTGTGCCTTGACTAGGCCAGGGTACTGAGACTCTCTTTCCTGAAGGGCAGTTAGTAAGAGGGTAGCCATGGCAGAAAATGTTTTTAACCTAATTTTTTATTCGCTTAAAAAGTTCGTTAGAGATTCTAATTTTATGATTAATTCATATAAAGTGGGCCATAAATGTTACAATATGTTAAAATCGCGACTTAACAGCTTAGAGGTCCGCCGCATCCGAGTGCTCGAATGCGAACTTTGTAATACTGTGACAGTTACTGACCGCATAGGGTTCCTGTTAGATTCTGATGTATCGTAGAGGGCAGTAGTATCAACTAAAATACTATTCTTAATAGTATCCCTGTTCATGGCATGATTCGCTTAAACAGTCTGAACGAACGTGCTTCTCTCACATCTGCTTAACTTGTCATTTCGCTTATTTTTTATACAGAGTAAAAAGTGAACGCGTGAAAATGACAAACAAATGTATTTATACGGATAGAAAAGGTTCCAAAATTAATCTCAATTGTAGAAAAAACGCCTCGACTGGTAAGCGGAAGCCAGTTAATCGATATAATTTTATCAAAATGAGTGTGTTTCGACAGTGGCGAAAAAAAGGCCAACTCTACCCTGGTTTCGTTGCCGATTAGTTTGTTCAATTTCGTTATTAAACGACAAAAAGTGAAACTGTAAACGCTTGTTTTCTCAAGACAACATTGTTTTCAAGCTCATAGGACCTGTAACTTACGAAATATATATGCAGTTACTTTACACCTTTTGTAACTTGTGGCTCGGCGTTTTCCCTTCTGTAGTACGTAGGATTACTGCGATATATTTTAATTTCGATTTTTGGTGCACGTTTTCATAACGACTTTTTTTGTCGAAAATACTTACTTTATTTCAGAATGCCGCCATTTTGTTAAAAACAATTTTTAAATATCCCTCCGTACTAGGTTAGACAATACTATCGGTTTCAAAGCAGTTTCTAAAATTTTGTGGAAGATTTTGTTGTCGACTTCCTTTGCACGCTTTGTGGGTCTTTATTGGTTATAGGAGCGAGGAACAGATGCGGTTCGTGGACGGAGAGTTCAGACGTTAATTTATTCTACATCTAATACCAAATAGTAAAAATAATACATAACTTTGTTTGCTGTAGTTGCAGCGTCAGTTGATAACAGTAGATTTTAATGCTGAAATGTATACAGAGAGAACTTATGAAACCGACAAGCTGCGGTATCCTCACTGAAAATGAAGGAAAAAAAGTACTATGAACATGGGACCGGAAATGCATCGTTGCCATGGTAGGTGGCGCTAACGAATGAAAGCTTCTCTGACCACGTGTCATGTGTTCCTTGTGTGTTGTAGATTATTTGATTGACGCAGCGTACTGTAAGCAGTAGAATGGTCCGGTATTCACGTCGGGAAAAGCCGAGATGGTGTTTGTGTATGGCCAAGCAGATGGAAACGGGCGGTCGAGTTGCAACACGACTATACAAAACAAGTTCCCTCAGTGACACCAATCATATCACACTACATTTCGAGCCCTTTTTGGGCGTTTTTGTGATCATGGGTCCTTTCAGAGAAGACACATGGACGTGCAGGGAGGCGGTGGACTGTGCGTACACCAGATTTAGAGGACCACGTTCTACAGGGCGACCCCTCGTACAAGCCCAGACAAGTGGCCCACCAACATGCTGTATTCCAAAGTGCCATTATGTGTATCCTGCGTAACAACCGCTACTATATCACCTGCAACGAATGCAGGGATTATTAGCAGCAGATTTTGTCGATGATTTTTGCTCCGGAACGTGTGAAAGAGTGCGGCAATCCACGGTGCGACGTGTAAACGCGTGCACTGCAGCCCATGGATGCCGCTTTGAGCGTCCGTTCTGACGTGGACGCGATGCAGCTCTGTACTGCGTTTCGGGACGATTTGTTGCCGGTGTATGCGCACCGTCCATTTCCGGACACATGATCATGGGGACTTTTTTCCTTACATCTCCAATCAGGAATCCGACCCTGCAGTTTCTCGGTTTTATTAATATTCATCCTGTATACAAATACAAGGAGTCACAATAACTACTCCGTAGATGACGACCCCTGACCGCTATGGAAGTCTATAAATGTTATGAAATGGCACCCAGATAAACGGGTATTCATTGGACAAATATATTATACTAGAACTGACATGTAATTACATTTTCACGCAATTTGGGTGCATAGATCCTGGGAAATCAGTACTCAGAACAATCACCTCTGGCCGTAATAACGCCCTTGATACGCCCGGGCGTTGAGTCAAGCAGAGCTTGGATAGCGTGTACAGGTACAGCTGCCCATGCAGCTTCAACACGATACCACAGTTCATCAAGAGTAGTGACTGGCGTATTGTGACGAGCCAGTTGCTCGGCCACCATTGACCAGACGTTTTCAATTGGTGAGAGATCTGGAGAATGTGCTGGCCAGGGCACCAGTCGAACATTTTCTGTATCCAGAAAGGCCCGTAGAGGACCTGCAACATGCGGTCGTGCATTATCCTGCTGAACTGTAGGGATTCGCAGGGATCGAATGAAGGGTAGAGCCACCGGTCGTAACACATCTGAAATGTAACGTCCACTGTTCAAAGTGCCGTCAATGCGAACAGGAGGTGACCGAGACGTGTAACCAATGGCACCCCATACCATCACGCCGGGTGATACGCCACTATGGGGAAGACGAATACACGCTTCCATTGTGCGTTCACCGCGATGTTGCCGAACACGGATGCGACTATCATGATGCTGTAAACAGAACCTGGATTCATCCGAAAAAATGACGTTTTGCCATTGGTGCACCCAGGTTCGTCGTTGAGTACAACATCGCAGGCGCTCCTGTCTGTGATGCAGCGTCAAGGGTAACCGCAGCCATGGTCTCCGAGCTGATAGTCCATGCTGCTGCAAACGTTGTCGAACTGTTAGTGTAGATGGTTGTTGTCTTGCAAACGTCCCCATCTGTTGACTCAGGGAGCGGGACGTGGCTGCACGATCCGTTACAGCCATGCGGTTAAGATGCCTGTCATCTCGACTGCTAGTGATACGAGGCCGTTGGGATCCGGCACGGCGTTCCGTATTACCCTCCTGAACCGACTGATTCCATATTCTGCTAACAGTCATTGGATCTCGACCACCGCGAGCAGCAATGTCGGGATACGATAAACGGCAATCGTGATAGGCTACAAACCGACCTTTATCAAAGTCGGAAACGTGATGGTACGCATTTCTCCTCCTTACACGAGGCATCACAACAACATTTCACCAGGCAACGCCGGTCAACTGCTGTTTGTGTATGAGAAATCGGTTGGAAACTTTCCTCATGTCAGCACGTTGCAGGTGTCGCCACCGGTGCCAGCCTTGTGTGAATGCTCTGAAAAACTAATCATTTGCATATCACACTATGTTCTTCCAGTCTGTTAAATTTTGCGTCTGTAGCACGTCATCTTCGTGGTGTTGCAATTTTAATAGCCAGTAGTGTAACTGGTAGCGACGTAAGCATTTTTGGCAGATCCTTCACGCCTTGGTGGCGGCTATAGAAAATGCGGCTGCGTGACTGCCGTTGGGAGTATGTTACAAAAATGGTTCAAATGGCTCTGAGCACTATGGGACTCAACTTCTGAGGCTATCAGTCCCCTAGAACGTAGAACTACTTAAACCTAACTAACCTAAGGACATGACACACACCCATGCCCGAGGCAGGATTCGAACCTGCGACCGTAGCGGTCACGCGGTTCCAGACTGTAGCGCCTAGAACCGCTCGGCTACCACAGCCGGCAAGAAACGACTTCCTGACACTTAAATCAATACTCGATGTTAACAAATTTCTCTTCTTCAGAAACGCTTTCCTTGCCTTTGCCAGTCTACATTTTATATCCTCTCTACTTCGACCATCATCAGTTATTTTGCGCCCCAAATAGCAAAACTCATTTCCTAATCTAATTCCCTCTTCATCACACGACTTAATTCGACTACATTCCATTATCCTCGTTTTGCTTTTGTTGATGTTCATCTTATATCCTCCTTCCAAGACATTATCCATTCCGTTCAACTGCTCTTCCAAGTCCTTTGCTGTCTCTAACAGAATTACAATGTCATCGGCGAACCTCAAAGTTTTTATTTCTTCTCCATGGATTTTAATACCTACTCCGAATTTTTCTTTTGTTTCCTTTACTGCTTGCTCAATATACAGATTGAATAACATCGGGGAGAGGCTGCAACCCTGTCTCACTCCCTTCCCAACCACTGCTTCCCTTTCATGTCCCTCGACTCTTATAACTGCCATATGATTTCTGTACAAGTTGTAAATAGCCTTTCGCTCCCTGTATTGTACCCCTACCACCTTCAGAATTTGAAAGAGAGTATTCCAGTCAACATTGTCAAAAGCTTTCTCTAAGTCTACAAATGCTAGAAACGTAGGTTTGCCTTTCCTTAATCTTTCTTCTAAGAGAAGTCATAAGGTCAGTATTGCCTCACGTGTTCCAACATTTCTAAGGGATCTTCCCCGAGGTCGGCTTCTACCAGTTTTCCCATTCGTCTGTAAAGAATTCGGTTAGTATTTTGCAGCTGTGACTTATTAAACTGATAGTTCGGTAATTTTCACATCTGTCAACACCTGCTTGCTTTGGGATTGGAATTATTATATTCTTCTTGTTTGTTATTTTATCGAAAAAAATCATGAATATCGGTTCCAAAATCGAGCGTGTACCTGGTCTGTCCCCTTAAAACGCTTGTCTTATTCCTCATGCAGTACCGCATCGTCCAACTCATCTCGTGCTTTACTCGCAGGAGTGTTTCGCAAGCGGCAGCGGCAGCTGGGAAGGCAACGGCCGGTCGGCGCGCCGAGTTTCGGCAGGTGGTCCTGTGCGCCTTTCGCCGGTACTTTTCCTCTGCGCCGCGCCGCTGATGCTGACCCGAAAGCTGGCGCCCGCCGCCCGCGGCTCAGCGCAGCGGTGCGTTCCGGGTAATTTTCGCGAGCGCCCGTTACCCGGCCCGGGCCAGCAGCTACAATGGCCCGGCCATTGTTCCGCGCACCGCGCGAACTGCGGCAGGCTCACTCCGCCACCAACTCTTTGCACGAAATGTCTACGAAAGGGTCGCCCGCTCTGAAAACCAGTCGACAGAGCGCTCTACAGGTTCATAACACTTTACAAAGACGGTGCAGAAAATTACGAGATGTTGTTTGAGTAACACAAACTGTTACGCCATATCGTCTACACAGGGAGAAGTCATAATAGGCTTTCCGCAGAGTTTGGTCAGGGGCCATTACTGTTCTAGCTCTGTGTTAATGATCTACTACTTTATTTTGAACCAGGAGGAGAAATTTGTCCATTTACAGATGATACAATCATTATTGCCAAACTGTTCAAAGAAGGGGCCACAGGGAAAATAGGCTGGTGCATGAGTACGCTGCGTTTTTGTTTCGCATGTTGGTATTTCTATTCCTATGGATTTATTTACTCTTTGCCATTGTTTACTTCTTCACTTTTGCTCTTCGAGTTTGCATAAATGGTGGCAAGTGATGTTTTCCAGGCATCGGATTTCTTACTGGGGTGACATCCATTGACTAGCCCATATTCGAATCAATGAGCTCTCCTGAATGCCGGCCAGTGTGGCCACGCGGTTAAAGGCGCTTCAGTCTGGAACCGCGCGACCGCTACGGTCGCAGGTTCGAACCCTGCCTCGGGCATGGAGGTGTGTGATGTCCTTAGGTTAGTTAGGTTTAAGTAGTTCTAAGTTCTAGGGGACTGATGACCACAGATGTTAAGTCCCATAGTGCTCAGAGCCATTTTAGCTTTCTTGAATGACCCATTCTTCTCTTACTGCCTTTCTACTGACAACACAATACTAGCCGGCCGCCGTGGTCGTGCGGTTCTAGGCGCTGCAGTCCGTAACTGCGGGACCGCTACGGTCGCAGGTTCGAATCCTGCCTCGGGCATGGATGTGTGTGATGTCCTTAGGTTAGTTAGGTTTAAGTAGTTCTAAGTTCTAGGGGACTGATGACCAAAGATGTTTAGTCCCATAGTGCTCAGAGCCATTCGAACCATTTCAACACAATACTCTCCGCCTCCTGTTACACTGGCGTGTCCACCTGTCATGCGCCATGTAGTGGTCGATTCCGAATTACACAGGGTGCCAGGGTATTGTGTGCTGCCATCCTTTGGTCAAGAAATACTTGGTGTAGTCGTAGCCAGATAGTCGATGTGGGATTTCCCTTTTTGCGAGAGACGATATGATAATCAAAAGCTTTTCGTATATGAATGAACACTGCAATCAAATGATGACAGCGATTCATGACTTGTAGAAGAGGTTATGTCATATTCTTTGTGGGTACCTAGCAGAGTATACTAATAATATAGTGTACATTTTTGTCCTGCAACTACTTTTCTTGGCATGGCTGACTAAAATTTATACACCACCCAAGGCTAATCCAAGTGGCCGTGGAAGTGGGTGAGTTTAGGCTGACCAGGCTAAATTACATTGGGGGCCACCTGCTGGTGTGGAGAGGCGTTGAGGACTTTACCACATGCTAAGGCAAGGCAATGGGAGCAGAGGTGGAATGGCATTGATGCAGCAAAAAGGCAAAGCCGGTGATGTATAGATGACCTGATTGCATATGGGTTGGGAACCGATGCTGTAGCAAAACAATGACAGGCCAAGCCTTAACACACTGAATGTGAGTCATGGGGTAACGACATGGACTTATACAGACGGCGGAAGTATCGCGTACACAAAGTGTAAAAGGGCAATAAATTCGTGGAGCTGTCATATATACTTAGGTGATTCATGTGGAAAGGTTTCCGACATGATTGTGGCCGTGGAATGCTAGTTGGAGCTAGACGCATGGGAGTTCAGTATTCCGAGATTCACAGCATCAAGAATGTGCCGAGAATGCCAAATTTCAAGAAACCTGACCACGGTCAAAGCACTGGCCGACGGCCTTCACTAAACGACCGAGACCACCGTCGTTTGCCTAGACTTGTGAGTGCTAATAGATAAGCAACAAATCGTGAAATAACCTCAAAAATCAATGTGGGACGCACGACGAACGTATCCGTTAGGACAGTGCGGCAAAATTTGGCGTTAATGGGCTATGGCAGCAGACGACAGACGCGACTGCCTTTGCTAACACCACAACATCGCCCACAGCACCTCTCCTTGGTTCGTGAACCATATCGGTTGGTCAGATGAGCCCCGATTTCAGTTGTGAAGAGCTGATGGTAGGTTTCGAGTGTGGCGCAGACCCCACGAAACCATGGTCCAAGGTGACCACAAGGCACTATGGAACTTGCTGGTGGTTCCATAATGGTGTGGGCTGTGTTTTCCAAGGAATGGACCGAGTCCTCTGGTCCTGCTGAACAGATCATTGACTGGAAATGGTTATGTTAGGCTGCTTGGAGACCTTTTGCATCCATTCATGGACTGCATGTTTCCAAATAACGATGGAATTTTTATGGATGACAATGCGCCATGTCACTGAACCACAATTGTTTGCGATTGGCCTGTAAAACATTCTGGACAATTCCAGCGAATAATTTGACCATCCAGATCGTCCAACATGAATACTATCAGACATTTATTGGGCATAATAGAGAGGTCAGTTCGTGCACAAAACCCTGCACCGACAACACTTCAGCAATCATGGATGGCATCGTGGCTCAGTATTTCTGCAGAGGACTTCCAACGACTTATTGTGTCCTTGCCATGTCGAATTGCTGCACTACGCTGGTTAAAAGGTGGTCCGACACGATATTAGGAGTGAAAATACTCCTCATTTCTGAATAGGGGTATTGCAGTCTGGAAGCCACCAGCTCCAAGGGGTAACCTATACGTCTACATGTATCAACAACCTCCAGATCGCCGCTGCTAGCTTCGACGCTGTTTGCATCGAGTACAGTGCTGTGAACAGCACCCTCCAACTGGCTGGCCACCTGTGGACCTACTTCAGCCTCTGTTGGCCTCTAGCTCTGGAGGCATGTAGTTCGAGCCCGGAGCCACTCAGCCACCATCACTTGCGCAGGATAATTCCTTGGTGCCCACCTTTGCTCATGTGGGCAGACGTTAATGCTGCTGCTACTGCTCCAACCGGCACATTCACACTGCTTCCACGGCGTGTTTCCGTGCGCCTCGATGCGCCCACTCCTGTGCAGTCAGGTTGCATCTAGTCTGCACTGCGGGTCGTCGCCCGCTGCTATGGTCAGCATCCTCATCGAGTCGCTGTGTCATCACTCTACTGGCCTCTTATGGCGACCACAGCTCTTCACAGGCTGCCTACAGCTTAAGTCCTGATGTCCTGGGGTCGTTGGCTTCTCCAAGCATCGTCACGACTCTTGTAGTTTGTTGAGTAATACTTCTCCGAGCATTGTCACGACTGTTTTAGTTCGTTGAGTAAGAAATGGATGTTTTAACAATGGTGTTTTCATGCTTATACAACGGATGACAACCAGGCATCCACTCATTGCTACATTGCTACTGGTTCCCTGATCTCTGACAAACCGATTACGCCACCAAATATAGAGGCCTGCCACGTCGGCCTCTGAAGTTGTGTGGTTCCACAACCTTTGCCAACAACAGGTTAATGGAAGGGCGACAAGGAGAGAGAATCGACCTATGCTCGTAGGTGTTTCACATAAGAGACAGATGTACTGCTAAAAACATCAAGTGCGTTTGCAACAGTTAAATTAATTTTTTTTTAAAGTTAACGTAGGACACTTCAATTACTCCCACTGTAAATGCATTAGCAGTTACATTAGAATTCGCTGGTGCTGCTTTGTTGGTGACGCGACCCGCAACAGAGAAGAATTTCATAATTAAATTTCTTGGTAAAGCTTACACAGACTGCGCACAAATCCGCATCACAAAGCATCGTTGTCCTTTGTACATGAGTGCGTTATGTTCGTATTACATGCTTTCTGTGTTCACATTTGCAAAAAGAGGTGTGGTAGCATTTCTTCCCACCCCATGCTCTAGGATTCTAGTAGTCATTGCAGAATGCTAAATTTAATATTATTCTAGCGTTTCAATTACGGACAGGCGCTCATAGGTGCACCTAACACGTCTATATCAACTTTAACTGTATACACATAAACACATAAACAAGCACACTTTCACATACAACAGACAATAATAAACAAACAAATACCGTCTGGATAACTTCTTTTACTATCGACTATCGGTTTCAATCTGCGTTGCAGATCATCTTCGGGTCTAGTTGGAGCAGGATAAAGAGATAATAACAATAAAAATTACGAAGTGTGACATTACAAACATTCCCGCCACGGGCTGCACAATTAACGAAAAAAAAAATGGCTCTGAGCACTATGGGACTTAACTTCTGAGGTCATCAGTCCCCTGAACTTAGAACTACTTAAACCTAACTAACCTAAGGACATCACACACATCCATGGCCGAGGCAGGATTCCAACCTGCGACCGTAGCGGTCGCGCGGTTCCAGACTGTAGCGCCTAGAACCGCTCGGCCACACCGGCCGGCTAACGACAAAACATTATGAGACACCACACATACCTGCCACCACAAAGTGCAGTTTGTCAACAAACGTAAAATACAAAGGCTGTGTGTGGGGTTAAAAATTTTTGTGTAGTTACCTGACGTGAACATATGCCATAGGCTAAAAATTGACTAGCCGACCATTGTGGCCGAGCGGTTCTGGGCGCTTCAGTCCGGAACCGCGCTGCTGCTACGGTCGCAGGTTCGAATCCTGCCTCGGGCATGGATGTGTGTGATGTCCTTAGGTTAGTTAGATTTATGTATTCTAAGTCTAGGGGACTGATGACCTCAGATGTTAAGTCCCAAAGTGCTCAGAGCCATTTGAACCAAAAATTGGCCGCGCGGGATTAGCCGAGCGGTCTGGGGCGCTGCAGTCATGGACTGTGCGGTCGGTTCCGGCGGAGGTTCGAGTCCCCCTCGGGCATGGGTGTGTGTGTTGTCCTTCGGATAATTTAGGTTAAGTAGTGTGTAAGCTTAGGGACTGATGACCTTAGCAGTTACGTCCGAGTTTACACACATTTGAGCATTTGAACCAAAAATTGACTATAGTCGAGTGACGTTGCATATGTCATAGGCTAGTACATTAAAACATCATCAAATAGATTCCTCCATCATAAAATAAACTAAATCATGGACAAAAAGATATGGTCATGAAACAGACTTCCGTATGTATTACGCGTATACAATAAAAGATAAAAACATAGGTAAAAACAACCTGCCGCTACAGTGAGTGTCGTACGTTTTTGTCTCCATATGTATGATACGTCATAGAATGGGAGGTAAAAACATCTGCTGTTGTCTTTTATTATATGACATATCATACTTACGGAAATCTGTTTCATGATTATCTCCGTTAGTTCTTGATTTCATTATTAACTTTATATTATGAGGGAGTGATCTCTTTGACGCTGTTGTAGTACACTCGCTGACGCACACATGCACACGTCACGTGACTATACACTTTTTTTTTAAACCTATGACATGTACACGTCACGTGACTATGCAAAACTTTTTACCCCGCCCACACCCTTTGTATTTTGCATTAGGTAATAAACTGCACTTTACGGCGCCAGTTATATGTCGGTTTTTACAATGTTTTGTTGTTAATTTGGCAGCCTCTGGTGGTAAAGTTTGTACTGCTACATTTTTGTAATTTGTATTGCTATTACCTCTATTTCCTGCATCAACTTGACTTGAAGACGACCTGCAGTGCAGATTGACACAGATAATCGGTAGTAAAAGATGTGATCCAGACAGTGCTGTTCCTTATTGTGACAACAAAGATCACGGTTTCCTACGACATGGGGTGAGTTATGCAGCAGATAATAAATTTTGTGCATGGGAGGAATCGTCGCAGAATTAAATTAAGAACAGTCTACCTTTCCCCGTTTCTAAGGACTTTTGGGAGGTTTCCCTTAGTTGTGAGACAAATGCCGGAATTGGAAATCCCCTCCAGATAAGCCAACTTGGGAGTACCTCTGCCCCAGATACCGGCTCGCCTGATAGTTGGCTGAGAAGCCTCTGACTCTAGGACGGGTCATTATAGCAAGCGCTACCTAGAGACTGAAAAATAACGAAACGAAAAATTCGAACAGCTTTAAAAGGGAAAGAAAATAAGATCGCAAGATGAAACAGGAGAACTGTAGCTCTTCCAGTGGTATGGTCAGGGCACACGGCTGACTTTCTGTTTTTCGCGTAGAGCATTACGTTGTACCTGGAACAGCGCTCCATCTGCGGAAATGTTGTTGGGGAAGGCTGTGAAAGGAAGCAAGGCGAGTGCGGCGGCGGTGGCGGTGGCGGAGGCGGTGGCGGGGTCAGGGTTGAGAGCCGGAATGTCAGGGGCGGCTCAACACAGCGCGCGGCTCAAAGGTGGTACCCCCTGTCCCCTCTACATCTACAGCTACATCTACAATCACATACTCCGCACGCCACAATACGGTGGATGGCGGAGGGTACCTTATACCGCTACTAGCAACAGCTAGTCCCTATCCTTGACACAATCCGAGCTTGTGCTCCGTCTCTAATGATCTCGATGTCGACGGGACGTTAAACGCAGTCTTCCTTCCTTCCTTCCTTCTTCCAAGCTGATGAGGAACACATACACGCGAGCAGTACTCAAGAATGGGTCGCACAAAGACTCCGCACGCAGTCTCCTTTAAAGATGAGTTGTTCCACTCGTAAATGGGGCGAGGGATAAATGTATATGCCTCCGTAGGCACCGTAATTTCAGTTATCTAGTCATCGCAGTCCTAACGCGAAATGTACGATGGCGGCAGTAGAATCGTTCTGCAGTCAGTCGCAAATACCAAGTCTCTAAACTTCCTCATAGTGTTGAGCGAACAGAACGTCGTCTTCCCTCCAGGAATTTCCATTTGAGTTCACGCAACTTTACCCCAATACTCCAGTGCTGATCGAAAGTACCGGTAACAAATCCTGCTACACGCCTCTGCATAGCTTTGATGTCTTCCTTTAATCACCGAGCGAGATGGCGCAGTGGTTAGCCCACTGGCCTCGCATTCGGCAGGATGTCGGTTCAAACTCTCGTCCAGCCATTTAGGTTTTCCGTGATCTCTCTACATCGCTCCAGACAAACGCTGGTATGGTTCCTTTAATAGGGCACAGTCGATTTCCTTCCCTATCCTTGACACAATCCGAGCTTGTGCTCCGTCTCTAATGACCTCTATGTCGACGGGACGTTAAACCCAGTCTTCCTTCCGCCCTTCCTTCTTTCTTTAATCCAACCTGGCGAGGAACATAAACACACGAGCAATACTCAAGAATGGGTCGCACAAAGATTCCGCATGCAGTCTCCTTTAAAGATGAGCTACACTTTCCTTGAATTATCCCAGTAAACCGAAGTCGACCATTCACTTTACCTACCCCCTAATCTAACATGCTCGTTCTATTTCATATCGCTTTGCAACGCTGAGCCTAAATATTAAATCGACTTGACTGTGTCAAGCGTAATACCGCTAACACTGTATTCGAGCATCACAGGACTGTTTTTCTTGCTCATCTGCATTAACATATTTATATATATTATATATAAAGAGCAAGATGTCATACATAGCACCAAATTTAAGTTATGTTTAAACCATGCGGTATCCTCCGACAATCATTCTATAACGACACTTTCCCGTACACTGCAGCTTCATAGGCCAATAGTCTTAGATTGCTTCTCAACCCATCCGTCAGATCGTGTTGTATAACTCATAAAGAACAAGAGCGGCCCTATCACAATTCTGTGGAGCACTCCTGGCGACATTCACATTTTTAACATCACAATGTCAATAAGAATTAAGCGGAATTAGAACTGGAGGGTGTGGCACCAAGAACAAGTGGTGACATTACTGAAGGAACCGCCGGATCACCCGCGAAACAATCACTGCAAAATTAGTGTAAGAGACCTAAAGGTTATTGCAAATTGTACAGAAATCAGAGTGCAGTTGTAGGAGTTAAAACACCTGAAACCAGTATCTACATTCAGCACACTGTAAATGAAATCAAAGAGAATTTAAGAAAGGGACTCCAAGTTCATGGAGCTGAAGTTAAAAGTATGCTTTTCTGATGAGATTGTAATTCAGTCAAAGACTGCATACAATTTGGAAGACCAGTTCGACGGAATGGATAGTGCCTTGACAGGAGATTGTAAGATGAATATTAAAAGTAAAGCAAGGGTAATAGAATAAAGTCGAATTACAGAGGGAATTTTATTAGAAAATTAATCATTGGGCCGTTATTTATTTAAAATTTTTCCTTCGTTTCACATGCGCTTTCGGCTTTTTGTGCCATTATTCACTGATTAGCTGTCTTGAAAAACACATTGTTTTTCTCTACAAAATAGTAGCACAATGGTCTGAGATTAAATTAACAGAAGGATAGCTACATACAATAGTTGCTGAATGTATAAAAATGCTAGTGTATTATCATTTTTTGTTTCAGTTCGTTTTTGTTTTACAAATATTCAACTGTTCTTTACGTTCTGACAGTTAATTTGTGCACATAAGTACGGATACGTGCAAAGAAATAACGTAGACCATAGTGAAGGCAGTCTAACAATTACAGGCTTTTCATGTATGTAAACGTGAACATACGAAAAAGAGCTAATAGAAATAAAATCAGTTTAATTTTTTTTCAAAGTGGTTAGTACGAATTTCACTTAGTATGAATAATCGGATTTATTAATGTGAGAACTGCAAAAGATTCTGTATTAAATGAAAAGATTTGCACGCAATATAATCTTGTTAGTAGATTTGTCACGTGCAAAGCTAAGTTCACTCTTTCATTTTATTTTAAGTCACAGTTTCTACATTAATTCTATAACTACCGCTGACAGCATGGTCAATGTTACCAAAAGTCAATATCAGTAAATAAAAACTACAGTGTCCATTTACATTAATGTTACCACCTGTCAAAAGTCTCAACAGCCACTTTTTGCTGCACGTACCGCTACGAGACGTGTAGAAAGAGAGTCAATAAATTTCTGGAAGGCATGTCTGTCATCACGACTCCAGTGCTGTGTCCAGCTTCGCTAGGTTTCTCGGCTGACGTTCCATGGCACGAACAGCCCGATCCAGGTGGTCCACAGATTCTCCATTGGGTTTAAATCCAGAGAGTTTGGTGGGCTGGTGAAAAGGTAAACCCACCCTGGTGATCTTCAAACCACGCACGTAAACTACGAGCTGCGAGCTGTGTGACTCGTTGCACTGCACGGTCCTGCTGGTAGAAAAAAAAAATTATCTTCATGGATCCTTGTCTTCATCCACTGTGGCTTCCAAAGTGACGATATTATGCAGGGGATGCCACAAAACATTTCCCACACTATAACCTTCCATTCCTCGATCTGGACCCATCCGATGTTATAACGGTCATATGCCCATGGAGCATAAATCGTGATTCATCTGAAAAAGGCCATTTGACGCTACTCAATGGTAGTACATTGCGGTATTAATGTGCCAATTCCAGTCTTTGTCGCTGTTGAACAGCAGTCAACATGGGTGCATGAATCAGGCGGCTGCTGTGGAGGCGATACGCGGCAACATTGGCTGAACGACGGACGAGACGACACTGGTGGTATCCCCTTGTTTATCTCGGCCGTCAGTCGCTCAACAGTTGCACGTCCATCCTCTCGTACACAGCTCCGCAGCCGTCTTTCACCACTGTCGTCTATGGCCTTTTGTGCACCACTATTGCCTCGGTGCAGGATTTGGATAGCGCCAGTTTGTCTTCATCTTCTCTTCAGGTATTGGGCAGGAATTGCCTGTTACGGTACCCATCTATCGGGCTATTACTATGTCTCTTCTCCCATTGCACTTACAATTTCTTGCCTCAATGATAAAATTCGAGATTACAGAAGAAAATGGAACGAACATCTATAAATAATGGAGAGTGAGAGACTTCTTTTCCCTGGCCCCTCCCCCCCCCCCCCCTTAAATGCGCCAATTTGTCTTACACGTTATACTTCAATCACAGCGGCACGTGAACAGTTTAAGAACTTAACTGTTTCTAGCCCTGGCCCGAAAGCAATGTTCTTACCGTTTTGGGCACCGTTTCCACATTACAAGAACGACTGTATTGTTTTTCGCACGCCAGCTCCTACCTCTCTTCCGAAACGCGACGTATACTCTCACTTCTAGTGCTGCACCGCCGGCCGCTGTGGCAGGGCGGTTCTAGGCACTTCATCCCGAACCGCACTGCTGCTACGGTCGCAGGTTCGAATCCTGCCACGGGCATGGATCTGTGTGATGTCCTTAGGTTAGTTCAGCTTAAGTAGTTCTAAGTCTGGGGGACTAATGGCCTCAGATGTTAAGTCCCATAGTGCTTAGAGCCATTTGGACGATTAGAGCTGCACCTGCAGTCTATGAGTGGTTATTGTAAGCTGACATCGAACACAAGCTGTGGTCACATTAATGTGAAACGACCGTTTATGTAAATAAATCCCAAGAAAACTCAAGACGCTTTCCAAAAATGGCTCTAAGCACTATGGGGCTTTACATCTAGGTCATCAGTCCCCTAGACTTAGAAGAACTTAAACCTAACTAGCCCTAAGGACATCACTAACATCCATGCCCGAGGCAGGATTCGAACCTGCGACCGTAGCAGCAGTGCGGTTCCGGACTGAAGCGCCAGAACCGCTGAGCCACAGCAAGACGCTTTTATGGTGAACATTGCCGTCGTTGCTGCTCCATATCCTGCAATGTGTTGCCACTGAGGTAAGTCAACCAGCTTCAGTCAGCCCACGGTATCCCCAGGAACTTCTACGACACGAATGTCGATAGTTGCCGTCGGAGTGTCCTATAACATTTTGCAAGCCGTAAGCTAGACGGTGTTCGGCAGCTAGGCTGCGTAGTTGGCGCAGCCGCAGAGCGTAGGTCGTTAGGGGGCGCGCTTGGCGACCCCTGGGCGTGAAACGCCGCGACCCTAACAACGCCGTTAATGGCGGCGCGTGCGCCACAGACTGCACTAGCTAGGACGCAGCCTGCCCTGTCTAGCGGCTGCACGTGGCACCAAAGGACCGCCTCTTCCTTCTCACAAGTCTGCACTTTCCGTACCTCCCCCTTACCGCCTTTCCGCCCTACACTTTTCTGAGTGCAACCTGCACTATCCAAAGTTAAGCACCTCAATTACTAGGAAACATACGACAGTAAAAATTAAAATAGGTACTGCTAAAAACGTGAGCCTTAGGTGCCGAAACTACTGTTATTGTTTCGGTGATCGATCTGGGGACTGGTCTGATGTGACTATCCACACTGCCCTGTCCTGCATAACCCTCTTCATTTCTGCATACTTACTGCAACCAATATCCACTTTAACTACAGTAATGGATTCAAGTTTTGATCTTCCTCTACAATTTTTATTCCCCCCCCCCCCCCCCCGACTAATACTTTCCTCCATTACAAAACTGAAAATTCCTTTATTCCTTACACTACATCCTATCAGTCAATCCATTCCTTTAATCAAGATCTGTCAAAAATTTCTTTTCTCGTTGTTTCCATTCAGTGTCTCCACATTAGTTTATCTAACCATCTAATCTCCATCATTCTCCTCTAGTACCGCATTTCGATGTACATTTCTAAAGAATTCTGATAGGAAAAAATCTGGAAACCTAGTTTGTACGCCAAAATTTGATCTCAGTAATTAACTTTCCAACACAATGGATAAAGTTAGGAGAACCCTATACATAATGTTTTTCTTGGAGAAGCTCACAGCAAGAAAATAACTGTTCACTCAGTAACAAATGCTCTCTTTGATGACGATGCATAGGATAAATGAGATAGTGCCTTACGGTACAATACTCCTCAGTTGAAATCAATTATGATTACGAATGACTCCAGGACAAATGCTTTTAAGAATAGTTTTTAAGTGGCGACATGGCATGAAATTTATGATGAACCAAACACTAACACAAAATTTAATCTGTTCCATGATAAATTCATATCATTATTTAAAAACAGGTTTCTGTATAAGCCAGTCAGAAAGGACATTAAACAGCCACGTGAAAAACCATGGAAAACTAGAGGCATTAACATATCTTGTGAAAGGAAAAGGGAATATATCTATTGGTAAGAACAAGAAAATATCCTGGAGGAGTTACACATTACAAAAACTGCTGAACATTACTACTAAAAGTTATAAAAAAGTCAAGGAACAAGCACATAATCTCAAAAACCAGTAATTTCGACAAAAGTCGTACGAATATGTGGAACGTAGTCAAACGAGAGATGGGACAACCAGCCACAGAACAGGATAACGTATCTATTAAACTGAATGGAAGGGCTCGAAAAGATGAGCCACAGATAGCAAATATATTTAATGATTATTTCTTAAATAGAACACGAAGTATAGGGACAAAGAGTTAAAGAGAAAAAGTACAGCAGTATGTTGAAAAAGCAACTCCCATAAAATTCAGTCATATAAATGTATTATCAACTTCTCCTTCTGAAATTAAGAACATAAAAATAATAAACATTGCGGTAAATTTGTGGCGAGGTATAATTTAGGTATAATACGGAATCGAAATGAAATGAACACACATTTATAGATACACTTGTTCAGTACCGGACACGTATTTATTCCTGTTTTCTAATACTCCATCTCCTGCATCGTCCGCATTCTGACCGCCCATCCTTCACTCCTTCTCGTCCATCTTCTCCTCTTTCCTCTCTTTGCCCATCACCTCCTCTCCTCTTTCTCTGTCCTGATTCAGGTTTTCCGTGATTTCCCTAAATCGCTTCAGGCAAATGCCGGGATGGTTCCTTTGGAAGGACATGGCCGATTTCCTTCCCCATTCCTCCCTCATATAATGGGACCGATGATCACGGTGCTTGGTTCCCTTCCCCAACCTACCACCCAAACAAATAACGTAACAAAAAATCCTCCTCCCCTCTCTCTGTTCATCTCCTCCTTCCTTCTAAGGGTGTCCATCTCCTCCTTTCCCCTCGCATCCCGTTCATCACCTTCTCCCCTTCTTTGTCCAAGTTATCATTCTCACCTCAACAGAATTCCGGTGGTTCTTATTCTCACTGCATTTCTTTCCAGATCGTAACTAAAATGCGTACTAAATCTGGCTGAAATCGCTCCCGTGGCCTTGCCAACGTACGCACATGACAAATAGATTTCACATACATTTAATACACAGTGTGTCCCAAAATAATGTATACACAGAATATCTCTTTAATTAAAGGAGACAGAAATGCAATTTTTATGGGTAATAATTTAGAAGGCGGTGAAAAACTTAACAATGCTTTCTTTTGTTTCACGATTGTCGGCAAACAAATGGTTCAAATGGCTCTGAGCACTATGGGACTTAACAGCTGAGGTCATCAGTCCCCTAGAACTTAGAACTACTTAAACCTAACTAACCTAAGGAGATCACACACATCCATGCCCGAGGCAGGATTCGAACCTGCGACCGTAGCGGTCGCGCGGTTCCGGACTGAAGCGCCTAGAACCACTCGGCCACACAGGCTGGCATGGCTTTATCGTTTGAGCAACGGAAATGGGCGTGTTACTGGAACACAGAGAATGTGAGTGCGGTACACCGGCGTTGGAGAGTTGAGTTTGGAACACAACCACCGACAAGAGTAACAATTACAAGAATCAGAGATAAGTTTGAAGTCAAAGGAACGATGCACGATAGGAAGAAGGGACATAGTGGACGAAAGAGAAGTTCAAAAGACAATGAGAGGGTTGATGCAGTAATCCAGGCATAGAAACGATCCCCAAAGAAAGCTGTGAGGCAATGATCTCCTGAGACTGGGATCTGCAGAAGCAGTGTTCATAGAATTTTGTAGTCTCAGAACTTAAAGCCTTACATTCCAAGACTTCTCCATGCTCTTAACGAGGATGATCCTGATAGGCGAAGCTTATTTTGTGAGTGGTTCATTAACAGATGTGAAGACGGGCAACGTTTCCAAGATCGAATTCCTTGGTCAGATGAAGCTACGTTTAAATTTGATGTAACAATTAACCGCCACAATTACATGTACTGGGCCAGGGAGAATCTATAAGTAACCGAACAAAGGCATGTTAAACTATCAGGAGTAACAGTCTGGTGTGGTCTGTCTTCTAGAGGGTTAATCGTGCCGTACTTCTTTGACAACACTGTCACGGGCCACTCGTACTTGGAAATGTTGGAAGTGATAACTCCTGGTCTTAGAGTTGGGTTTGGAAATAAAGATTATTACTTTCAACAGGATGGGGCGCCACCTCACTTTCACCTGGATGTGAGGGCATTTCTCAATTGTACATTCCCTGCCAGATGGATAGGATGATGAGGGAGTGTGGAGTAACCCGCTCGATCTCCAAATTTAACTCCTCTAGACTTCCTTCTGTGGGGAACTCTCAAGATTACAGATAACGCTGCGAGACCACACACACTGGATAATCTTAGAGAGCAAATTGAGCAAGCCTGTGATGCTATTCCGTTGTAAACAACAAAGTTGGGATGTCGCTCAGTCGTAAGTCGTCGTAGACGGTGTATGTCGATGGAAGAACACCAGTTTGAACATCTGTAGCCTTAAGTCGGATCATGAGGCACAAAACACCACTAAAATTGTATTTCTAACCCCTTTCATTAAAGAAATGTTCAGTTTCGAAGAATGTGTACATTATTTTGGGACACTGTATTTCACACTGTACTGTACACATAGTTCATCTGTATCTCTAGCGTATTTCGCCATGAAATACATTTTCACACAGCTTAATGTTTATCACGTCGTATCTCCTGAACTATGAGTTGTACAGTGATCTATTTTTGTTGATACATTCAGCCGCTTATGTAGACACTGTCAGGGAAAAGTGCTGCGAATAGAGTTAGTAGCAGCCCAGTAATACAGTTTTAAACGTGTTGCGTGGTGCCGATATTTTTCACGCAGCTCAGTGTTATGACGTATTGTCTCCTGAACTATGATCCGTGCAGTGATACAATTTTTCTGGTACAATCAGTGACATACTGTCTGAAAAAATATCGTCAATACATTAATAGTAAAGAAGTCATAAATTAAAACGTCATGCTTCATGCGGCAGTTTCACTGCACGAACAGCGAAAATGTAGCAGGCGATAAACTTTTTTCTCCTTTTTGGGATGGTTGTCAGCGAGAAAGAGTTTCATAAAGCCTGGAAAATATGTAGAAAGTTTGATCCAAGTCAGTAACTGTTCTCATTCTCAAATACTGGATGACTAAATTATGGTTGTTCGATCATTTTTATAATATGTATGGATTCACGTGAGCAACGCGAACACAGGTTACATTATTCAAAGCAGGTATAGCCCGGTTCCACTTCACTGCGATACGCGCATGCATGAATGTATCGACAAATAACAGTTGCATGATGATTTATTATTAAATCTTCAACATACTTCATCACGAATGTACCATAATGAGTATCGTCATACTATTAACTACACACATAGAAGCTGGATTGCAACGTCGCCTTAAAACGTCAGTGGCTTTTATTGATCTTACAGCTGCCGATGATATAGTATGGAGACAAGGACTCTTGTACAAACTCGCCAGTGGCATACACTGCCAAACCACAATCAGGCTCATAAACAACATTCTGTCTGAGAGATACTACCAAGTAGTCCTTGGACACCAACTAAGCAGACAGAAGAAACGTGAAAATGGTCTTTCTCAAGGCTCAGTTTTGGCGCCAATCCTGTTCAACTTGTACACATCTGACCTCCCTGAAAAAGAGTCAAGGAAGTTCATCTATGCAGACGATCAGGCCTTGGCCACCAGCAGAGAAGTGAGGAGATCCTATCCGCAGATCGAAGCACAATAGATGATTACTTCAAAACGTGGAGGCTGATACCAACGAAGACTGAAATTAGCTGCTTTCACCTTAACAACAGAATGGCCATACGAAGTTGAATGGTTCAAATGGCTCTGAGCACTATGGGACTCAACTGCTGAGGTCATTAGTCCCCTAGAACTTAGAACTAGTTAAACCTAACTAACCTAAGGACATCACAAACGTCCATGCCCGAGGCAGGATTCGAACCTGCGACCGTAGCAGTCTTGCGGTTCCAGACTGCAGCGCCTTTAACCGCACGGCCACTTCGGCCGGCTATACGAAGTTGAATATCACCTTTAATGGTCAGGTCCTTCACCACCAAGACTCTCCAAAATACCTAGGAGTGACTGTTGATAGAACCCTCTCTTACAGGAAGCACATAGAAAACACCGCTGCAAATCTGAGATAACGCAGTAACATCATACAGAAACTGACTGGTACCTCATGGGGTGCGAGAGCCACGACACTGCGATGCGCTGCCTTGGGACTGGTCTATTCTGTTGCCGAATACTGTGCCCCAGTGTACCTCAATAGCACACATGTACGAAAAATTGACGTGGAGCTAAATGCAGCAAGAGGACAATATCAGGCTGCATCACATCTACTCCTCTATACTGGTTACCACCTCTAAGCAACATTGCGCCACCAGACCTCTGCCGGCCGGTGTGGCCGAGCGGTTCTAAGCGCTTCAGTCTGGAACCGCGCAACTCTTACGGTCGCAGGTTCGAATCCTGCCTCGGGCATGGATGTGTGAAGTCCTTAGGTTAGCTAGGTTTAAGTAGTTCTAAGTGAATGATGACCTCAAATGTTAAGTCCAATAGTGGTCAGAGCCATTTGAAACATTTGAACCAGACCTCCGAAGACAGAACGTCCTCCTCAAGGAATACCAAAAGTCACTTAAAATACCTGAGCTTCCAACGCACTCCAAATGAACAGATTAAAATCTAGGCAGCCATCTATCCTACTGGAAGAATCGCTATAGGCAGCTACTTTCATCATCAACAAAAAGTGGACAGAAATGTGGAATATTATTGCCCATGAGGAACATCAGACCCTCCAAAGACCTGGCAGAAGACCAGTCGGTATGGAACTAACGCGACGTGCCTGGAAAACAATTAATCGGATCCGCACAGGCCACGGTATCTGTGCTGAAAATCTCTACCGATGGGGAAGGGCTTCATCTCCTCAGCGTGACTGTGGAAATGAACACCGGACGATCCATCACATTGTAACAACCTGTAGTAGATGAACCTACCATGGGAACTTGGAAGATTTCTTTGAAATGATAGAGGCAGCCCTTGAATGGATCGAAAAATTAGATATTAATTTATAGACTTACTTTTAAATTATAAATTATGAAATTAATATAATTTTTTAAAATTTTCTAAAACTATATAATTCACAATTGCTAGTCGCTGTTCACATGTAATGCAATACGCTAAATAACGAAATAAATTATTGTCCCTTTCGGAATAAATACGATTCGTTGTAGCGATACCAAGAGCTTGGGGGAAAATTAAAAAAATAAAATGATTTTGTTCGAATGCAGTACTGGGCACGTTAATAGTGTTTCTCCATAGCCGGTTGCGATAACGCCTTTGCTGGGCACCTGGCGCTTTCGTGTGGCAGTCAACAGATTCGTAGAACTTTGAATCTCGATTTATGGAAAACGCTTGCGAAGCCCATCATACCGCGTAAATGTGACCGCTGCGAAGAGCAGTAAACGGTATATCAGATAAGATTTAAACATTCCCCCCAGAGCTTTCAAAGGGAATGCAATTTATATGCAGAAGCTTCTGACTGGATTTCAGTCCTGGACTTAGACCTACGAAGCCATTACGGAATTTTGTCTGTATCTGTGTAGAAATGTATGTATTTGTTGTAAATACCTGTCTACTATTTCTCCTGGCATCATACGATGAATAAAATGAATAAGCATTTTTACGAAATCGGTGACCCGCTTCCCTTGTAAGACACAGTAAAAGAACTTGGTTCAGTGAAGAGACAAGGGTAAAAAGTTGTGTTATAAGATTCAGTAAGTGCACGAAAGATGTCGAGGGAAGAACTACCCGCTGACAGATTACGATAAATTTAATTTAAAAACTTTGAACAAAAAGAGCGACGTAAAATACAAGGGTCGTTCAATAAGTATTGCCACAGAATTTTTTTCTGAAAGTAGGTTGGTTTTATTTAGGATTCCAATACATCATACTATTCCCAAGTCTTTTGGCTACAAAACCATGTTTTTCAGCGAATCTCTGTTCAATGTGAGAGCCTTACGCCACCTTAATGGGACGGCCTGTATGCCCGCATGTATCCCTCTACTCGTCGACGTTGGAGCCAACGTCCTGCTGCATCAATAATCTCCACATCATCGACGTACTGCAATGCCGCGCTTATTTATTTCTTTATCATATGGCAATACAGACACATAAGAAAGAAACAGACAAATCACTAATACAACAAACGTTAGTAATTGCAAACAAACATTACTAATATAACAAAGTTTAAGGATTACAAACAAACATCAAGTCTATTAATATAAACTATCGACTCTGGACTTGCGAGCACGAAGTCGTCGGGGCTCCCATTATAGGCTCTTCTGGAACACTCTTCAACAATGTGGCTGATGGTCTGACTTTCTCCGCAGTCACACTGAGGGGATAGTATTTTACCCTATTTATACAGGGAGTAAGCACATCTGCCATGACGAGTTCGAATCCTATTTAGAGTGGACCACGTTTTGCGTGGTAGGTCAAAACCAGGCGGTTTTTGTGTGATGCGAGGCATGTTATGACTTTGCCATGCGTTCCATTTTTCAGACCATGCGTTTGTGATACTGAAACCTTCTTGTACACAGTTCCTTGCTGTTCTTGTTGGCGGGTTCCTAGATCGAAGCCTATTAGTGTTTGCGGCCTCAATGTCTTGGTGGATTGGCAGGCTTCGATTTCCCATGATGTTTTTGTATTCACGTACAAGGGCGTCAGTACGTCGCAGATGTGGCGGCGGGATGTGGCTTAATATTGGGAGCCATTGCGTTGGAGTGGGTTTAATTACTCCAGAAATCATCCTTAGAGTGTTTTGCAACTGGACATCCACCTTTTTTACATGTGGGCTGTTTAGCCAAATCGGAGCACAGTATTTGGCAGCCGAGAATACAATTGCTAAAGCAGAGGTGCCGGGAGTGGAGGCCGTTGCTCCCCAGAGCTTTTGAATAATGTTGTTTCTTGTCTTTAATTTTTCGGCAGTCTTTGTTACGTGCTCTTTAAAAGATAGTGTTCTGTGTAGCGTCATGCCCGAGTACTTCGGAGTTTTATTATGCCTGAGAACGGTGTTTTCAAATCGAATGTTGAGTTCCTTTCCAGCGAGTTTGTTGCTGAGATGGAAGCAACTAACCTCTGTTTTGGAAGCATTTGGTTGAAGTGTCCACCTTACGGAAATATTCGCCCATTCTCTTCAGGTCTTTCGTTAGGATATCCTCAGATGCTTCAATTGTGCTACATCTTGTAGCGGGGGCCCAGTCGTCAGCATACCCGGACTTTCTTGATTGTGTTTCCGGCAGGTCTGCAATATAGAGGCTAAACAGCAGTGGTGCGAGCACTGATCCTTGTGGTAAGCCATTCTTTAGATTTTTGATGGAGCTGTAGTCAGTGCCCATACTTATTTGGAACACCCTATCATTGAGCGTGCTGTCTATCAAGCGTGCTATAGATTTGCAAGGAATTACTCGAAGAATTTTGTACATGATGCCTTCTCTCCACACAGCGTCGTAAGCTGCTGAGAGATCAATAAAGGCGACTGATCTTTTCAACTTTCTCTGGAATCCCACCTCAATGTAAGTAGTTAGTGACGACACCTGGTCAGTACAACTTCTTCCTGGCCGAAAGCCTGCCTGTTCAACTGGGATCGCCCTGAACAATTCTGGGCTAATTCTGTTATATATAAGCCTCTCTAGTAATTTGTAAATTACAGACAGCAGGGCAATTGGTCTGTAGCTTTTTGGGTTGTCAGCTGGCTTCCCACGCTCTAGAATAGCTATTACCTTCGATCGTTTGAGTTCTTGTGGGATACTGCCAGTTTGCATGATGTTCGTGAAAAATTCCGCACTGATGGTCCTTCGCTGCTTTTATGGTTTTCTGTTACGCGCCGAGGAACCCAGTGGGCACACTGAGTATCGCAACCGGTTTCAGCACTACCAGCAGACCTGTCTAGCTGAGTAGCGAGGTGTTTGATTATGGACCATCGATCACCTCGAGAGTGTCCGCACGTTCCAGCGTTGCAGGAGCCACAGCAGCGTGCGGCCGCCCGGCACGCGGGAGATCGGATAGGTCAGCGCGGCGTTGTTGCGATGGTGTCAGACGCCTCGCTCAACGACTCTGAGTGCTTTTGTTCATTGCGAGGTATTCGTAGACATTCTTCAAGCGCCTATGAATATCTGCGATGCTCTGATTTTCTGCCAAGAGGAATTCAAAGACAGCTCTCCGCTTGGAACGCACCACCGTTATACGAGGGTCACTCCAAAAGAAATGCACACTAGTTTTGTAAAAATACAGTTTTCATTCTGCATGTGTGAGAGTTTTACAGTGTGTAGATACATACTTTCCGCTTGTTTTAAAACTTAGTTCAACCTGTTCCCGCGAGTGGCGCCGTCACAGCATGTCTTCAAGATGGCTGTTACACTTGACGTTCGCCAGAAGCAGCGTGCTGTCATAGAATTCCTGTGCTGTGAAAACGAGACAGTGGGAAACATCCACAAGAGGTTGAAAAAGGTGTACGGAGATGCTGCTGTCGATCGCAGTACAGTTAGTCGGTGGGAAAGCAGGTTACGTGATGAAAGCGGGCACGGCAATATTGAGGATTGGCCTCGCAGCGGCAGGCCTCGTACTGCACACACTCCAGACAATGTGCAGAGGGTTAACGAATTGGTGACTGCTGACAGAAGCATCACAGTGAACGAATTGTCACACTACGTTGGGATAGGGGAAGGAAGCGTTTGCAGAACACTGAAAGTGTTGGCGTTAAAAAGGGTTTGTGCCAGGTGGGTTCCCAGGATTTTGACAGTGGCTCACAGAGAAACAAGAAAAACGGTAAGCAGCGACCTTTTGGAACAGTATGAGAATAGTGGAGATGAATTTCACGGAAGAATTGTGGCAGGTGATGAAACATGGCTCCATCACTTTTCACCAGAGACGAAGAGGCAATCAATGGAGTGGCATCATGCAAATTCATCCAAGAAAATAAATTTCAAAACCACACCTTCTGCTGGAAAAGTTATGGCTACGCTGTTTTTCGATTCCGAAGGGCTCTTGCTTGTAGACATCATGCCAAGTGGAACCACCATAAATTCTTATGCATATGTGACGACACTGAAGAAACTTCAAGCTCGATTGAGTCGTGTTCGACCACATCGACAAAAGCAGGATGTTTCGCTGTTGCACGGCCACATGTCAGTCAAAAAACCATGGAAGCGATCACAAAACTGGGATGGAAAACACTGAAACACCCGCCTTACAGTCCTGACCTGGCTTACTTTCATCTATTTGGGAAACTGAAAGGCTCTCTTCGTGGAACATGGTTTGAAGATGATGACTCCCTTGTGTACGCTGCCAAACAATGGCTCTAACAGGTTGGTCCAGAACTTTACCGCGTGGGTATACAGGCGCTGGTTCCAAGATGGCGTAAGGCAGTTGAGAGGGATGGAAATTATGTGGAGAAATGAAGATATTGTTCCTAAAGGGTGTATCTACACACTGTAAAACTTTCAAACATGTAGAATAAAAGATGGATTTTTTAAAAAAGTAGTGTGCATTTCTTTTGGAGTGACCCTCGTAGATGTTATTTTGAAGGCTATGTGAGGCGTCACTACTTAAGGAAACTTCATAAAACTATAATGGCTGAAGCGGGAATACTACACGATGTCGGACAAGAAATTTCGCGTTTTTCCGACCAAATTCGCTGGCAATTTTTTTTTTTTTTTAATATTACGCATTGAACGTCCCTCGTAGGAACGGGAGGGGGCTTTTCACCTTGTGAAGAATGGGATGAAAATGAGGGTTCAGCATCTCGTTGACTAGGAGATCAGTGACCGAACGTAAATTTTCTTCGTGCAGGAAACCGGCCAGACCTACCCTCAAAGGACAAAAGGCGGTATCAGGAAGGACGCACGCCCATCTGCAGGCGAAACGTGCCCGAGAGTGGAGGCAGTGGTGTCGGGTAGGAGAGGTCAGGACCACGGGACGCGGGGCTGCGTGTCGGAGGCGTCGTGGCACGTCCTCATTCTCATGCAGGGGGCGAAGGCGGGAGGAAGGCGGCGCCGCGACAGTTTCCGGCCGCTTCGTCCCCCCGTCCGGAATGGGCCCGCACTGCGCTCACACCTCCCGTTGGCGAATTGTCCGCGTATGCTCGGTAACAACACCCATCTATCTCAAAGCGCTCAAAACGATATTTGCACCACCCTAATAACTTTCATAGTTAGTATTTTTATTTCATAAGAAATGTCTTTCTGTAGACTATCAACACTACCTAATGATACCTCTTTCTCAATATACCACTATCCAGTGTGGTTTGTGGAAAGCTGTGAAAACACCGATGCCATCAATGCAACTCGCTTGCTCATTGACAAACACTGTAAGAAGCCTAAACATATCTGCTTCGCTTTTCTGGACCTGACAAAGACTTTTGGTCAAGTACCATGTGATTCCAAATGGTTCAATTATTTGTATTATTCTGCTACCAGTCTCATTCATTTATTTTTAAACAATGCATCACGTTTCAGCCTTGTTTTGCTCACCATCGGGCGTTTATGCATACACATCTTATTCAAAGGTAAACTGTCTTAGTCTATATTATCCTACAGCTATTCTGCAGCTGCAGTGACTATCGGGGTATTTGGCGGGACGGGAGACGGGATGGGCAACGAGTGGCCAAAAATTGATGTCCAGTGTTGCCTTTTGCTGATGTTAGTTAGTTACATGTTCCACAGATCACGTGGACGGTTCTTTTATCGAAATAATGGGGAATGAGTCGCTTTACAGGATATCTATATACATGATTAGTGTTAACATTGATTAATATATTATTTTAGTCCTGCTCATGCAACTACACTTGTTTCTCCTGGCTATTAGTTTTTAACTATATATTTGTCAATGGAACAGGAGCTGTACTGGAGAAGTGATTTTAAATTAGATTTAAAATTTGCTTCACTACCTGTTAGACATTTTATGCCATTGTGCAAATGATTAAACATCGTTGTTGCTGCATATTGAACTTCTTTCTGAGCCATTGACGACTTTAATAATGAGTAATAAACGTCATTTTTCCCTCTAGTGTTACAGGTATGGGCATAACTGTTCTTCTTAAATTGTGATGGGTTATTTACGACGAATGGCATTAGCGAGTATATGTACCGTGAAGGCGCAATTAAAATGCCCAGGTCTTTGAACAGGTACCAGGGTGATTCTCTCTGTTGTGACTGATATCACACTCTGCACAGGACGCAGACAGTTTTGCATCAGTTGTGATATACTTACGATTTTGAAGTCCGTAGGCTTCGTCGTTCGCACACTGGTGGAGCTCTTGTTCACAGTACATTATTGTACTGCTGCCTTAATCTAACGCTTCTTTACTTACTTTCACTGCACAAACGTTTCTCCATGGATGTAAACAGTATAATATGGCTGCCTTGCAGCGCGTGGATGAATATCGATTGTCGGTTCTTTCCAGTTTTTACCCTCTACAGCTCACTCAAGAATCATGGAAGCTATTCCTTCATCATAACGCTGGTCTCACCACCTCGCTCCTTCTTTCGATTTCTTCACATTTGTTCCGGTAACCACTTTTCCTGGCTTCCTTGCACTTCCTATTTATTTCATTCCTAAGTGAATTACATTGTTATATTTCTGTCTTTTCCTGAACAACGTTTCTTCGTTGTTATCATTCTTATCTGTATGTGTCTGTCCAGCATCTGTGATTGTCCTTTTTAGAGATGTCCATCCCTCTTCCACTGAACTACATGGCGTGGTATTTGTTATCACATTATCTACAGAGAACTTAAAATCACCACTTCTCAGTGCTTCGGTATACGACTTCTTTCCACATTGATTATTCGGACGATTCTCTTAAAGTGTAACCTACTTTCCGTCTTCAGTAGATTGTGATCTGTGTCTAGATCTGCTCTTTGGTACGTCTTACAATCCAATGTAACGATGTGAACCAGATGGAATATCCCGAGCCACCAGGCCTTTTCCAAGTATCCCTCCTCCTCGTCTGATTTCTGTATTTGCTACCACTAGCTTAAATCTGTTGCAGATCTCACTCTTTCTCCTCTCTCATTCCTATCACCCAGCCCTGACTCTCCTGTAACCCTTCCGTCTTCCTTCCCCTACTACAGCGTTCCAGTCATCCACGATTATTAGATTTTCGTGGTCCTTTACATACCGAATTACTGGTTCAATATCCTCAAATACTTTTTCTACTTCTTGATCTTCTGCTTGTGACGTCGGCGTATATGCCTTAACGATTATTGTTGGTGGTGGTTTGTTGTTGCTGCTGCTGAGAAGAGCCACATCACAGAATCGTTCATAGAACTCGCTCTCTGCCTTATCTTTCTATTCCAAATCCAATGACACCATTATCTGCTGCTGCTAATGTTGCTCTATAATAGTCTGACCAGAAATACTTGTCTTCTTTCCATTTCACTTCACTGATCCCCAGTACATCTAGGTTGAGTCTTCACATTTTCCTTTCCCACGTTTCTAGCTTCCATATCACGTTCAAACTTTGTGACGATACGTTACAAAAAATGGTTCAAATGGTTCTGAGCGCTATGGGACTTAACTTCTGAGGCATCAGTCGCCTTGAACTTAGAACTACTTAAACCTAACTAACCTAAGGACATCACACACATCCATGCCCGAGGCAGGATTCGAACCTGCGACCGTAGCGGTCGCGCGGTTACAGACTGTAGCGCCTAGAACCGCTCGGCCAACCCGGCCCGCGGTACGTTACATAAATGGACATTTAGAGAAAGTGAAAAGAAGTTTTTGCTATGAGACGTGTGAAACATAAATTATCTTAAGACTAAGTACGTCTGCGCGATGTATAACAAATACTAAAGAACGTAAGTTACTATTATCAATACACAAAGATCGATGTAATTAACAAAATACAGTTTTTTGGTATAATCTCTGTGTAACATAGGCCATGAAGATCAGAGACAATGCTTTGATTGAACTTTCTCTCCTCCTTTTGTTTCGTCTAGAGGTAGGCCGCCATTGTAGCGCTGGACAATATTTAATGTAAGTTTGGTTGTAATTATATACTTATAATTGTTATTAGGAAGTGTGTATTATTGACTTAGTTGTCACCTCGCACGATCGCAACCATTAATTATAATTAACAAATTTTTTACAGAAGTTCGTAGAGCAGGGAGCTCGTCTCCCCTAACAGGATTTAGTCAGCCATTACGCTGACTGTATTATTTAATTAAAATTTCATGTCATAATATTAAATGTAAATGCGAGAGACTCCTCAATTTTGATCTTTCATTAATTTCAAAGTTAAAAAGCGTAGTGATAAATTTCATTTACTAAAATCCACAGCACTGAATGAGTTCAGTATGTTTCAATTTGGCAGCCTAACGGCAGATGAGATTCTCGCTAGTTTTTCCTTGCAAATAATAAACAAGAAATATTGAAAATATTTTTATTCAATAATCTCCGCAATATCTCAGTTAATCTTTATGTAGCTTGGTACATAAATAACCAGTAGCCCCTGAGACCCATATTAACAATTACAGTTTGCGTAAGAATACGCATATTTTCTTTTTGTAAATAGCAGCGCACACGCAAACTATTTATTAGAAGGCTGTGAGTCGCGCGTTGTGTTTAAAAAATATTATATCGTACGTACTTCGGGGCAGCCGATGTTCGTACGAGTGTTATCGCGGTATAAGTTAATTAGAAGTCTCATGCTAGCCCACAATATTTAAAGCCAGCCCAACCAAAATCATAAAATATTATTATAAAAATAAAAAATATGTAACTATCCCGAGATAAGTGGGCCACACACACACACACACACACACACATATATATATATATATATATATATATATATATATATATATATATATATATACCGTGATAACTTCCGATATTCCTCGCTCCTGTACCAAACTTTCGTTGCTTTATACGCCTTTTCCTAACTGTTCTGTTGAAAGCACTACTTGCAGAGAAAGCATACTTTGTGTCCATTATGAGCTTCAGTAAGAGCAACATGTAGTCAGAAAGACAGGAGATGTTCTCGACAGTTTTATGACTGTAAAAGATATAGGAACCACAGGGGGGAAGTACAGTACTGAGAGGTCGCTATAGCAAGTAAATTATTCTGGGGGTTCTTAAACAAAGCAATCTCTGGGTTATCCGGTGCTCGTTCACTTTATGGGAAGATTAAGATTTAATGTACAGTGGACATGGATATCATTAGAGACATCATACCGTATTTGCTATGACAGGGATGAGGAATGAAATGGGAAGTGTACTTCTCATAGCAGCTGTCCCAGCATTATCTGTAGTTGATTTAGGAAATTATGCAAAAATTGGGTAAGTTTGCCTGACGCCGCTCCAGTTCAGTAGGTTGACCACTAGATCACCTCACTCGGCCGTCCTCTTGACAAACTCCAAATGAATATTGGTAAGTTTAAATAGCGAGTGCGTTGAAATTTTTTGAATGTCTGACGTGACTTTTTATCTAAGATGACAGTGCAGGTAACCATGGAAAATCGGGACAAGGTTAGTTCATGTATAAAGCAAGATTCGTCCTCATTTGACGTCAGGAGAAGGCACTATGATTTCTTTGACTTAACTTTACTTTTTCCGAAGTGCTTTAATCCTAGATAGTTCTGACCATTTAGTACGCTGCCAGTTAGAAGAGTTTCTTTTAAATACTTAAAAAGAAGATAATCTTGTAGGAGTGGCGTAGGGACTTCACAAAAAAGCAGGAACTCGAAACAATATATCAGAAAACAGCAAAAAGCACTAAAATGAGCCACGATCTGGCGGTCCGGGTGAGTAGTAATCTACACCTGTTTGCTTACCATGCTGTATTCTACGGAAAAGTGTCATCTCTTAGTGACTGTAGGAGGATATAAGATGACTTCATCAGAGTCTCTATTTGGTACGGTTAATGGTACCTTACTCTAAATGTGGAAAGATGTATATTAGAGCAGATAAGTCGGAAAAGGACTGGAAAGCGAATGACTCGTAGTGGTACCAACTGCCGTGCACCTATGGTGGCTTATGGAGTATGTGTGACGATGTAAATGTCGGTCCTATAATTGGTGATCTGAAGGAGAAGTGTAATATACATAACAAATATAGGAACATAGAATATGTTTCACATAGGGATGATTAGAACCACTAACGTAAGTAGCCAAGGAAGTTATTATACATTGCGTGAGTTGTTTTCAGTAGGCTGAATATATAAAGTAGCCTCACGAAGTCAGTGAGCTTTTCTTCTGAGGCTGTCCCCAACGAGAGCAGCAAGGGAAGCGCGAAGAGTTTCCAAAAATAGACTGCTTGCGATAATGTCTGTCGAGTCGTACGCGCACTCTGCCGGCCGTGTGTACAAACATGCGCGGCCGCCATGTTGAGGCAGGTCGGAAGTATGTCAACGACCTCTGGAAGGTGCGCCGTGGCTGCCAAAACGTGCACAACCTGTTGCAGCGCCACAGGCGGAACGGGTCCCTGGTGGGGAGAGCGGAGAGGGGGCCAACGCAAACATTTCGCCGCCTCACTCCTGCTCCCTAGCGGGATAGCCGAAAACTACTCACTCCACTGGTGCGCCCACTCTCAAAGCACCACGTCGAGCTCTCGACGACTATCTCTGTCGAATCCAGCACAGCCAGGGCCTTGATATCGTATCACACTGGAAGTCTACCTAACGATTTCTAGAGGCATTTTCACGAACATCGTTTTCCTTTTCACTTTGCTGTTATCACCATTCACCGTTCCCACAGATTTAGTGTACTTTTTTCCCATTAAAAATTCGCTACCTGCTACTGGATAGCGTTAGACAGCCTGCAATACACATCCAGCAAATCATGGATCCAATCCTTGACGTAATCTTACAGAAGAACACACCAGCATTGGGCATTCATATTCTTGATTGGGTAGCAATGTCCAGGATCAAGGTTTTCGGGATATATCTTTTGGTTGTCGGTCAAACACCGCAGCTAAATCATGGATCCAATCCTTGACGTAATCTTACAGAAGAACACACCAGCATTGGGCATTCATATTCTTGATTGGGTAGCAATGTCCAAGATCAAGGTTTTCGGGATATATCTTTTGGTTGTCGGTCAAACACCGCAGCTGGGAATTCCCTCTCATATATTTCCAACAGGGGCCCATCTGCCCCACTACCAGCTTGCCTGATATTTGACCTAAATAAAGAAGCTCTTGAATTGTCCAGACCTCAAACAACTCTTCCTGACCACAGAGTGAGGAATGAAGGAAACGAACCTTTCTCAAATATCGTGCGTGTGCTTTCGTAGGACCCTTTGATATCACCATGCGGGTCCCTGAAAATAGTGGAAGATATGTGCCTGGCAAATCACAGCTGGGAACGTTTGCAAAGCATTTCCAGTTCCAGTATTTGACTTAGAACCAAGGAATGATTCCACTTCCATTAATTGGAGAAATTTGGACGTATTTTTGTTTAATATTCATTGGGTAAGTGAAGTTAGTGAGTAACTCTTAGAAAAGTGGAACTGACGTTACTCGTTATGTTACATCACAACAGTGACAGTGACACACACACACACACACACACACACACACACACACAGAGAGAGAGAGAGAGATCTTGTCACAACATTACATGATCCATGACCACTGTAGGATGCGCACTTACCAAAAAGCTATGCTATGTCATAATAGTCTATGTCCACCTCTTATATCTTGCTGCCGCAGAAACCATCACACAATCTTTGGAATTACCTTTCGTTATCGTTAACTACTTAATGGCTTAATAATTTCCAACAAGTAAAATTCTGAATCTCAAAGTACGGAACTCTGCTGCAATGGTTTGAGCAGCACAGTACGGAGATCTAGTTCTGGTCACATCGACCAAACTGAATGGATATGTGGGCAGTTGAAAACATCTGTGGCGTCATCAAGCACCAGTCAACCATGTCGTCGTAAAATAAGAGAATTGTTTAAACTATGCTTCGAGTTATTGATAAATCTGTCACTAACCACGTCCCAGATACTAGAGAAATCTATGGAAAGAAAAAATACAGTTGTTTTGCATGTCGCCGGCCGCTGTGGCCGAGCGGTTCTAGGCGCTTCAGTCCGGAACCACGGCTAAGGTCGCAGGTTCGAATTCTGCCTCGGGCATGGATGTGTGTGATGTCCTTAGGTTAGTTAGGATTAAGTAGTTCTAAGTTCTAGGGGACTGATGACCTCAGATGTTAAGTCCCATAGTGCTTATAGCCATTTCAACATTTGAATCTGTTTTGTATGTCGAAAGTCAAATTTCACGGTTTAGGTTGCTGTTTATAACATTTAGGGTAATTAGTATACTCTACTGTTCTCTTCAATATTCCAGCGCTCAAGATGAGCTTCTGTTGGTACATCTTCCTTCCAAGCTGGTGACATGCACACAAGAAGCAAACGTCATAGCGACTGTATCATTCATATGAGAAAATGACAGCTGTTCCACAGTATTCTGCTACAAGGTTACTGAATTCCGCAACTTCGAACAGTTAATAACGCAGGCGTAACTTTGGCTCCCATGACTATGTTTTCCCTAAATCTGTTCAAGCGATACCGTCTCTAGTGACGACAACGTCGATGGAACGTATGATCTTATTTCCCTTGCTCTTAGATACTTTGCCAAAACTGAGCTCTTGCTTTCGTCCTAATGAAATTGTTGCCAATAAATGGAAATAGGATGATCGAAAATGTGTATGGTGTCTTTACGTTGTTACCTTTGGCTCCTTATCTAAACTGCAAAGGGGCGCAGTAACTTATTTATGCGTCCTTCACAATTCAGTGTCCACTCTCGTTTGCCCCAGAATACAAGAATCTAGAAATCATACTGTGTAGTAGCTGGCCTGAAGGCTGTATTGAAATTTTTCTTACTTTTTTTGGTCTCTCTTTCTCTCTGTCTCTCTCTAGTTTCCTATTATTTCACTCATAATGTGATGACACGTAATAGGAGAAATATAATTTACTTGCGAAAACCCTCATAATGACAGACAATATCCACCATAGAATCAAAGAACATTGTATGCATAATAGAGTTTTGTTGATTTATCATTGTCTTGCTATCCTGTCTCTTTTTCACGGGAGCTCTGACTGAGCGGATGTAAGTTAGATAACCCTGTATATTTTGGTGGCTAAATATTACTTACATCTATGTAACATGGTGAGTTAGTTTTTGAATCAGAAACACTATCTTGCTTCCTTACCATTTACTTGATTTATCTTGTATTTTACATGAATCTGAGAGGGAATAAAAAACAAGAAACAGGGCGAGGTTGGTAGTGGATTTAGCATGAAGCGATACGGGTTGTTCCATAATAATGTTCACGTAGCTGAAGCTCTCATCGTGCCTTCGATTACTAGCACACGTCCCGTGGAAGACCAGGTGAACGTCTACGTCTACATACATACTGCGCAACCCACCATACGGTGCGTGTTGGAGGGTACCTCGTACCACAACTAGCATCTTCTCTCCCTGTTCCACTCCCAAACAGAACGAGCGAAAAATGACTGCCTGTATGCCTCTGTACGAGTCCTAACCTCTCTTATCTTATCTTTGTGGTCTTTCCGCGAAATATAAGTTGGCGGCAGTAAAATTGTACTGCAGTCAGCCTCAAATGCTGGTTCTCTAAATTTCCTCAGTAGCGATTCACGAAAAGAACGCCTCCTTTCCTCCAGAGACTCCCACCCGAGTTCCTAAAGCATTTCCGTAACACTCACGTGATGATCAAAAATACCAGTAACAAATCTAGCAGCCCGCCTCTGAATTGCTCCTATATCCTCCCTCAGTCCGGCCTGATAGGGATCCCAAACGCTCGAGCAGTACTCAAGAATAGGTCGTATTAGTGTTTTAGAAGCGGTCTCCTTTACAGATGAACCACATCTTCCCAAAATTCTACCAAGGAACCGAAGACGACTACCTCCTTCCCCACAACCAATCACAAATCCTGTCCAAGTCATCTTGTATCCTCCTACAGTCACTCAACGACGACACCTTCCCGTACACCACAGCATCATCAGCAAACAACTGCACATTGCTATCCACCCTATCCAAAAGATCATTTATGTAGATAGAAAACAACAGCAAACCTACCACACTTCCCTGGGGCACACCAGATGATACCCTCACCTCCGATGAACACTCGTCATCGAGGACAACGTACTGGGTTCTATTACTTAAGAAGTCTTCGAGCCACTCACATATTTGGGAACCAATCCCATATTCTCGTACCTAAGTTAGTAGTCTGCAGTGGGGCACCGAGTCAAACGCTTTCCGGAAGTCAAGGAATATGGCATCCGTCCGATACCCTTCATCCATGGTTCGCAAGGTATCATGTGAAAAAAGGGAGAGTTGCGTTTCACAGGAGCGATTCTTTCTAAAGCCGTGCTGATGCATGGACAGCAACTTCTCTGTCTCAAGGAAATTCATTATATTCGAACTGAGAAAATGTTCGAGAATCCTGCAACAAACCGATGTTAAGGATATTGGTCTGTAATTTTGAGGATCCGTCCTTCTACCCTTCTTAAATACCCTACAGCATCAAAATTTCCGCCACTGGTCCACGCCCACGGTACAGAGCGTATTGCGAGCAGCCACTTCGCCTGAATGGCAGTGTATCCGGACACGGCCACTGACCTAGTGCAGCAAGAAACGTTATTGATATAACCAAGCGACACGCCTCCACTAGTCTACAGTCCAATCTCGATGATAAACCCGTGTCCACTGCCATCGTAATTGATGACATGGGAAGTAGTAGAGGGTGTATACTCCGGAGCCCAAAGTTCAATAATGTGCGCTGAACAGTGTGCTCCGAAACACTCGTGCCTGCTCCGTCACCATACTTGGTCGTCACATCTATCACTGACGGTCGCCTACCGTGCTTTACACAGCAGGCAAGACTCCGACCTCTACATACTGTGATGAGGCGTCGAGGTCCATCAACTCGTTGTCCACTCGTGGTTCCACCGTACTTCAATCACTTCTCATAGGTGCTCACGACAGTAATACGCCAACAGCCGACCAGCTTCATCTTTCCGAGATGGACTTCCACAGCTGCAGCCGGTACCGCGGCTATACGGATTCCCCATTCGTCTCTGCTTCTGTTAAACTATACAGAGTACTTACAACTTCCCAAGGCTGCACGGCCACCAGGGGGTATTCAGTCTTGTGATGAGCAATGGTCATAATGTTTTGGTTCACCAGCTTATGCCGGGGCCTACGAAAGATTTCTGTTAGGCCGTGGCACTGGACTAGGAAGTAAATGAGAACTTTCCAAGAGGGTAACGCGCCATTAACTGCAACATTTGTCTTGACCATCGGTCGATTTTCAGAAGAGAAAATTGCATGGGGGTCGATTTACATGCGCTGTCTCTGTGCTCTGGTGTATCCCACAGAGGAAAGGTGCGCTGGATATAGCATTCGATTATCAGTCTTAGTGCCAAGGTTCTTGGTTAATTTTCAAATTTATTTATGGTGTCCCAAGGACTGACACTCTGGTGGTTTGTATTTCGGGAGTCGCAATCGTAATCTTCGAGACGGGTAGACTATATAATGTGTGAGATCGCCTAGCTGCATCTCGATCGATACAAGAACAAACATAACCATCGTGAGGTGCGACAACGCGCGATAAGGCTTCTGTGGTATTAACATAGAGCTTTCGGTTGTTTCCCTCCTAGCGTGCGCCAGCACAGCAGTCGTTAAACTGGAATCTGCAGATGCGGATAGTCGTGAAAAGTCGGTCGGAGGAAGAGCAGTAATACCTGTTAGTGCACTGAATTGTAAGGGCACGTGTCGGGCGAACTTCAGTAATAACAAGATAAGATACACTCTGCCGTTGTGGCCTCAGATGGGTGAATCGCGACACACCGATTGCCCTGTCTTCTAAGCCAATGACCTCACTTGGGTACGGTATGGAGGGGCATTGGGTCAGCGCACAGCTCTCCCGGGTCTTCCCGGCTTTGTAGACCTTGGAGCGGCCACCTCGGGGCTCGTCAGTTGGCGTCATGAGGCTGAGTCAACCCTGTTCCATTTCTCCCTCTAAGGAAAAATGCCATGGGGTACCGGGAATTAAACTGGGGGTCTTCGCGTGTCGATCAGTCACGCTGACCACTCAGCTATGGAGGAGGACCGCATGTAATAATAACACTGACAATAATTCGTATGTACACAAGGTCATCGAAGGAAAACATTCATGAAAAGTGAAGTTTTATTCGAATGTGACATAATTTTGTTATATAATTCAATAATAAGTTTCGACAAAGGATATAATAAACTAATAGTGACATCTCAATAGATGTTATTAATGAATTCCTCCCACCCAGATATCACATAATACTAATTAAGAAACAATCTACAATCGACAAGGCGAGGAGTAAATGTCAGACGAAGTGGCAAAGTAAGCGAGCTCATAAGTATCCCGGAGCTCAGTTTCGCCCTTCTTTTCACCTCGTAATGATTCACAACTGTACTAGCATTACACTGCTCACTGATTACTACTATTTACAAAGAACACGTGAAACTTGCACCACAGATCTGAGAAGAGGATGGTAAATACCCTCCATTAGATCCGGACGCTGCCAGGAAATTTCTCGTTCCTGCTTCATTTTCTAGCTATCTAAAACTGAGACGTCAATGCAACACAGCGCTGCATATGCATATAGACTGTGTCTAGTGAGAACCCATTGTCCACGGGAAACGCCACAGTCACAGTACTCACGTGTGAGAATACATGATTCTGACACAGTTATTCACTGTCGCTATGTCCCGTTTCTTTCAATTGGAAAGGCAATTACTATTTGTTGCACATGAGGAAATGTTAGTTAAGGAGGACCAGCACATGTAAAATACACCACCTTATCGGCGACTATTAAATCTGAAGCTTTTATCAAATACATGATGTTTAAGACATATATGAAACAAGGTGTCCTTAAAAATGGCGGCAGTGAACGAATAGTGAGCCAGGGAATGGTTCAAATGGCTCTAAGCACTATGGAATTTAACATCTGAGGTCATCAGTCCCCTAGACTTAGAATTACTTAAACCTAACTAACCTAAGGACATCACAGACGTCCACGCCCGAGGCAGGATTCGAACTTGCGACCGTAGCACTATGGGAGCCAGGAAACGCTTCAAATGGCTCTGAGCACTAAGGGACTTAACATCTGACGTCATCTGTCCCCTATAACTTAGAACTACTTAAGCGTAACTAACCTAAGGACATCACACACATCCACGCACAAGGCAGTATTCGAGCCTGCGACCGTAACAGTTGCGCGGTTCCGGACTGAAGCGCCTAGAACCGCTCGGCCACAGCTGCCGGCGCCAGGGAATGGTCACCTGACCAGCGATAACGCAGTTGTAGAGCATGGGTGGGCAAAAGACAAGAACGTCGACACAGACGCTGCTTGAGGCGCTTCTTGAGCTTTTTGCTCGCGGCTGCTGGCAGGGACTGATAGCAAGTGTTTGCCACGAGCGCTGCTTGTCTGAGAAACTCACTCGACATACGCTGTACTCGTATTATTCTTGTTGCTTCGAGAGAGCCTGTGAATTCAGCTCTCCTTTCTGAAGACAGCAATTCTCTCTCCGCAACCCAGGCGTTGCAGAAAAAATTCGAACTACTGCTACTTCTTCTTCTTCTTCTTGTTCTGCTTTTACGGTATGACTGGACCACTTCAGTCACTCATTTCTGCTCGTCTTCTTCAGTACGTCTTCTTCCCGAATTGCGAAGTACCTTTATATTATTTCAGATCTTTTTGGCTCTGACCACTATGGGACTTAAAATCTGAGGTCATCTTTCCCCTAGAACTTAGAACTACTTAAACATAACTAACCTAAGGACATCACACACATCCATGCACAAGGCAGGATTCGAGCCTGCGACCGTAACAGTCGCGCGGTTCCGGACTGAAGCGCCTAGAACCGCTCGGGCGCAGCGGCCGGCTCTGATCATTTTCATCGTTCCTCATCTATAAATAGCCGTTTCATTGTACGTTGTTTGTCTGTGTTTGGCGTAAATGTTATTTTTGTCTTTTTTAGTGTCTTTAAATTTTCTGTCTTGTTTTGCAAATCATCCATGGTTAAGTCTAGCTCTTTCGTATCCTCTCTGATTACCTTCATCCATTTTGCTGGTTACTAAAGCATATAATTTTTCTTGATAGTGTGGTTTCTGGTGTCCCCATAATGTGACCAAAAAAATAGATCGTTTCTTCCATATACATTGAAGAGCCAAAGAAATTGGTACACCTGCCTAATATCGTGTAGGGCCCCCGCGAGAAGCAGAAGTATCGTAAAACGACGTGGCATAGATTCGACTGCAGCGAACTGGCACCATGAATCCTGCACGGGTGTCCAGTAATCCGCAAGATACGAGTGGGTGGAGATCTCTTCTGAACAGCACGTTGCAAGGCATCCCAGATATGATCAATAATGCTCATGTCTGGGGAGTTCGGTGGCCAGCGGAAGCGTTTAAACTCAGAAGAGCATTCATGGAGCCACTCTGTAGCAATTATGGGCTGCGTGTGGTCGCACTGCCCTGCTGGAATTGCCCAAGTTCGTCGGAATGCACAATGGACATGAATGGTTGACGGTGATCAGGCAAGATATTTACGTACCCTGTCACCTGTCAGAGTCGTATCTAGATGTATCAGGGGTCCCATATCACTGCACACGCCCCACACCATTACAGAGCCACCACCAGCTCGAACAGTCTCCTGCTGAAATGCAGAGTCCACGGATTCATGAGGTCGTCTCCACACCCATACACGTCCATCCCCTCGATTCAATTTGAAACGAGACTTATCCTACCAGGCAACACGTTTCCAGTCATCAACAGTTCATTTTCAGTGTTGAGGGACCCAGGCGACGCGTAAAGGTTTGTGTAGTGCAGTTACGAAGGGTACACGAGTGGGCCCTCTCGAAAGCCCATATCGATGATGTTTCGCTGAATGGTTCGCACGCTGGCACATGTTAATGGCCCAGCATTGCAATCTGCAGCAATTTGAGGAAGGGCTGCACTTCTGTCACGTTGAATTATTCTCTTCAGTCGTCGTTGGTCCAGGATTTTTTCCCGACCGCAGCAATGTTGGAGATTTGATGTTTTACTTGAGTCCTGATATTCACGGTACGCTCGTGAAATGGTCGTACAGGAAAATCCCCATTTCATCGCTACCTCGGAGGTGCTGTGTCCCATCGCTCGTGCGCCGACTATAACATCACTTCAAACTCACTAAAACCTTGATTAACTGCCACTGTAGCTGCAGTAACCGTTCTAACAACTGCACCAGACACTTTTTGTCTCATATAGACGTGCAGACTGCGGCGCGTAGTAACCATAATGGGCTCCAGTTTGTTTTACACCATCTGATTTGGCACTATATGCCATTATCCATATGTGTGATATTTCTTATTTACGCATGTGCTAGCTATTCTTCTCTCTGTTTTTAGGATTTTGTCGTTCCATTTCTCCTGAGTGACTTTGAAAAGAGTTCCCTTCCATGTGTCACCTCTGGTTGGTCCACCATCTTGTTATGTTTTAATTTAGCTTTGATTCATAGACATTTTGTATTGTATGTAGGCGATGTTAATTTTTGACCTTTTATTATTTTATCAGTTCTGTCTGCCATGCATGTTTCTCGTCCAAGTTGTATGCTATAATTTCTCTTAGGTATTTAAATCGTTTCATTACTTTTTACTTTCCTGTTATTTAAAATTATGTGGTTGATTACTAGTGGATTTTCTGTCATTATTTCAGTCTTCTAGAACGATATCTGGAGTCCTTTTTTATGGTATGTTTTGTAGGCTTCTTACTTTATTTCTGGCTTTATCAGTCAGTAACGCTAAATGATCTGCGAATCCCAAGCAATTTAAGTTTATTTAATCTTCCTCGGTTCCAGTCCTTATGTTTATAGAATTTTCCTTGTCGCATTCCCTCATCATGTACTCCAGAGTGCCGTTGAAAAGTAATGGCGATAAACCATCTCCCTTTCTTGACCCTGCTTTAATCGTGAATGGCTCAGGTACTTCTCCACCAAACTTTACTTCAGATCTGGTGTTTGTTGGAATGACTAGTGCTATTACCTACATGAAAAACAAAAAATCAAAATATTCCTTAGCGAAAGGTCTTCTTGTACTGAAGGAGATTCCTAAGAACAGTCTGTCATAGTTGCTAAATGAGTATTTTGCTTGAGGGAATTTGTGTGCTGCCTTAGCGACTTCGGACACTTGATCAATATGATGTCACATCCAGCAGCGGTAACACATGGTCACTGAGATCATGGAGAGGGTTACTTTATCCAAATGGAGAGGAGAGGCTTTCTTCTAATTGGAGAACACTCTATTCCACTAACTGCAAAGTATGACCTATACTCTCCAGATGCTCCAAATTATCTCGCGCTGTCTCTACTTTTAGATAGCATGTTGTGAAGGAACTTGGATAAAAATTTCGTCTTACTTCAGAAGTCGGGAAGGAACAATATCTAAGATAACAGTATTAACTAATTGGCCTCCAATCTTTTGTGTGTGTCTGAGGTCCAGTCCTTCATGATGAAACACTAGATTTCAAAGAGATATATAAAAAAAATAGCTTTAGCATTAATAAAGAAACTAGCCCCCTGGGTGATTTAGAGAAACCAGTGACTACCTAAATACGAACGACTACCTTGGATTTGAACAGATTCCTTTTGCATGTGAGTCCACTTCTTCAGCATCTCTTTTGGTAGGTCCGACTTGGATCTAAGTTGATTCCGCTAATAGTTTCACATTCCGGTTTCTGTAGACATTCTGGCTATTCAGTATCGAAAAATATATGACGTCTCCTTTAATACAGGAGTTTGTGAATGCATAATCCGATCAAAAATATCCGGACACCAATTAATTAATTATTTTTTTGGGAGGGTGGTTTGTCCACCCTTCACCTTTATGACGCTTTGAACTCTTCTTGGGACACTTCAAATGAGACATCTGAATGGGACTGAACAATTGACGCCAATTCTTCTTCATGAGCTGACGATTGGGGGTGGAGAGAAGTGGGCGTTCTAGTTCGTCCCAAAAGTGGTCTGTTGGATCCAGGCCGGGACTATGGGCAGGCCAGTCCATTTCAGGAATGATATGGTTCACAGACCATTGTCTCGCAGATGCTGCTTTGTGACAGGCAGTACTGTGATGTACGCAAAACGTTGTGCTGTAAAATCTGTTCATTCCTTTTTTAAGCGCAGTAAGGGGACAACATCTTAACCAAGAAAAACAGCCTCTACCATTACAGGACCTCTTCCGTGTTACATTGCGGCGCTGCACTCGATGGGAGGTAATATTCTGCAGCCATTCACCAAATCTAAAGCCTTCCATCGTGCTGCCACATGGTACAATGTGATTCATCACACAGATCACTCCAGTCATCCAATTCTCAGTGGTGTCGCTGTTTACTTCACCTATTTACACCATCTAAAGTGTCGCTTAACATTGCCTACATAATTGTGTAGCTTATGAGGAGCTGTTCGACCACTGTACATATTTTTTTTAACTCCCTATGCACAATCATTGTGCTAGCTGGACTGCTGGTAACTCCGTCCGAGCAAGTCTTGAAAGGCCCAGTGGAACCGACCGGCCGCCGTGTCATCCTCAAGCCCACAGGCATCAGTGGATGCGGATACGGAAGGGCATGTGGTCAGCACACAGCTCTCCTGACGGTATGTCAGTTTACGAGACAATGAAGTAGCTCCTCAGTTTGCCTCACATGCGCTAAATGCATCCCGCTTGCCAACAGCGCTCGACAGACCGGATGGTCACCCATCCAAGTGCTATCCCAGCCCAACAGCGCTTACCTTCCGTGATCTGACGGGAACCGGTGTTACCACTGCGGCAAGGCTGTTGGCTAGACTGCTGTTAGCACTTTGGGACTCACGAGTGATCCGTTCCGCTGGTTTCATGCGATTTCTTACAATTACCCTCCGCAATGCTGGCTGATCCATCAGCATTGTCTGTTCGTGTGGTTCGCCTGGTCTTGGTTTGTTGTTGTGGTCTTCAGTCCTGAGACTGGTTTGATGCAGCTCTCCATGTTACTATATCCTGTGCAAGCTGCTTTATCTACCAATACGTACTGCAGCCTACATCCTTCTGAATCTGCTTAATGTATTCATCTGTTGGTCTACCTCTACGATTTTTACCCTCCACGCTGCCCTCCAATACTAAATTGGTGATCCCTTGATGCCTCAGAACATGTCCTACCATCCGATTCCTTCTTCTAGTCAAGTTGTGCCACAAACTCCTCCACAATTCTATTCAATACCTTCTCATTAGTTATGTGATCTATCCATCTAATCTTCAGCATTCAGTCTTGGTTTACCTGCAGTTATTCCTTCCCATTTCGACTTTAGAGTCACATCAGTAGCTGTCGACTTGGGCAGCCTTAGAAGGGTTGAAGTAACCCTGATGGTCTTCTTACACAGATGACGTTCAGTGACTTATCTTTGTTCGTGGTCAATGAGTCCTCTTGAGTGATCCGTTCTTCTGTTACCGCTTCTCTACTGACAACACAATGTCCCTGCTTCCTTCTATATTGGTGGGTCCGCCTCTCGCGACATTTAATGGTCAGTTCTACATTACATATGGGTGTCTGGACACGTTGGATCAGACAGTGGAAATTATTCTTTGATCAGACAGTAACAGACAGATGACTTCACAGACTCACCAATCGATGGATTGAAGCTAATTAACATTCAAGCATCAGCTTCATTTTAGCAACATCTTACATAATCTAAGCAGTCCTTACCTGGAAGAAGCAGTATTCAGGATTCATTATCTAGACAAATTTCATGTTTACAGCTATCACACAGGTCTGGAAGGCGATAGTAATAACATAATTCTTTATGTGTTTCTCGGATTTCATTCACGGTGTCTCGTTACTGCACGAAACTTGGATTTTTTAACATTAATGTATATCCTCGGGTTATATACTGACGATTTTAATATGACATTTGTATTTCAGTCTAGGACTGGCGCTGCCGAAGAATTCTACTTCATACATAAATGAAGGAATACATACACATAAAAAAAGTTTTGCATCACCCCAGTTCCTAGAGCTCCTGCAGATTGACGTTGACTGTATATATTGTATCACAACCATGCACGAGCAGCGTCCATTAGACGGAGGGAGAGAGGGTCGGAAAGCCGATCAGTTCAAGTCATTCCACCAGGAAGGAGGTACACGGCTCGTGTTGTTTGTAGTTCAGTCATGCCTAGACGGTCAATACCGCGGTTCGAACACGTCCGCATTGTTACCTTGTGCCAGGAGCGGCTCTCAACAAGGGAAGTGTCCAGGCGTCACGGAGTGAACCAAAGCGATATTGTTCGGACATGGAGGAGATGCAGAGAGGCACGCCTTGTTCAGGCCGCCCAAGGGGTACTGCTGCAGTGGGTGACCGCTACCTACGGATTATGGCTCGGAGGAACGCTACCATGTTGAATAATGCTTTTCGTGTAGCCACAGAGCGTCGTCTTACGACACAAACTGTGCGCAATAGGCAGCATGATGGGCAACTTCACTCCCGACGTCCATGGCGAGGTCCCTCTTTCCAACCACGACACCATGCAGCGCGGTACAGATGGGCCCAACAACATGCCGAATGGACCGCTCAGGATTGGCATCACGTTCTCTTCATCGAGGAGACGTGTTTGGAGGCAACCCGGTCGGGCTGAACGCCTTAGACACACTGTCCAGCGAGTGCAGCAAGGTGGAGGTTCCCTGCTGTTTTGTGGTGGTATTACGTGGGGCCGACGTACGCCGCTGGTGGTCATGGAAGGCGCCGTAACGGCTGTACGACACGTGAATGCCATCCTCCGACCGATAGTGCAACCATTTCGGCAGCATATTGACGAGGCATTCATTCGTCTTCATTGATGACAATTCGCTCCTCCTCGTGCACATCTTGTGAATGACTTCCTTCAGGATAACGTCATCGCTCGACTAGAGTAGCCAGCATGTTCTCCAGTCATGAATAGATTGCAAGGGGCAGTTTACGGACGCCGTGACCCACCAACCACTCTGAGGTATGTACGCCAGATCGGCGTTGAGGAGTGGGACAATCTGGACTAAAAGTGACTTGATGAACTTGTGGATAGTATGCCACGACGAATGCAGGCATGCATCAATGCAAGAGGACCCGCTACTAGGTATCAGAGGTACCGGTGTGTACAGCAACCTGGACCACCACCTCTGAAAGTCTCGCTTTATGGTGGTACAACATGCAATGTGTGGTTTTCATGAGCAATAAAAAGGGCGGAATTGATGTTTATGCTGAGCTCTATTCCAGTTTTCGGTACAGGTTCCGGAACTCTCGGAACCGAGGTGATGCAAAACTTTTTTTGATATGTGTACGTAATGTAAACTAAGATGCTGCGTGAAGTAGACGCTTGTTTCTTTCCTTGAAGTCCAAGGCCATTTCCTGCTTATGACGATACGCACAGAAAAACTATCATAGACGATAAAAGCATGATTTATAAAATGAACGTGTTATCATGTGTAAAACAGTGCCGCAGGTACTATGCGAAATGCGTTCGCTGCGTCTGTCGAAACTGCACGATATGTGCAGGGCATCAAAAAAATACATGTTTCGTCAGTAACCGTTGCAGTTAAAGTCAGTTGACCTGACATCTAGCTGACAAAAATGACGCTAAGAGAACATTCCGTTTCTCATACATTCATATTCGAAACTAGAAAAGAATTTACAAATTTTCACGTACACAGAGTATTTGCACATGTTAAGGCTATATCAAATGCCAGAAAAATCAGTTGCAAAGAAACTGAAAATGATGGTTTCGGGGCAGATCGACGTCGAAGTCGCTACAGAAGTAGTAAGCTGCCCATATTTAGGTAACAACCGTAGCATTCGTTCATGCGGCTTTAAGAAACGAAAGAAAACTTAAATGGAGAAAAGCCGAATGGGTGCTTGAACCCGGCTTCTGCTGAATACGAGAACAATGCTATTATCAATGCATCAGCACTCTAGATTACAATAATCGTATAAGAAGGCAAGAGAATTCCAGAAAGAAGTGTAGCTCTGCTTTATTGTTATGCTAACGCGCTTGACTGTGCCGATAACAATAAATTATGGGAAGTACTCAAAAACATGGCAGTACAAGATCGCCTCATTTACCTCATACGGAATTTACGAATATACTCTGACCAAGTAGCCACGGTGAGAATGCTATGAGGAACATGTCAATGGCAATCATGATTCAGAAACAAATACGGCAAGACTACATATTTTCACCTTATGTATTCAATATCGATGCAGAGGAAATTATGAAGTATGCCAGTTTAGATGAAGAAGAAATCAGAATTAAAGTACCTGGGATAAATAAAAATAACCCTAATGACAAAAAGTGAAGAAGAGTTTAACATCCGCTTACTGAAGGTGAAAGAAAAAGAGCAAAGGTTGGTCTAACGCTGAATGTCAAGAAAACGAAAATTAAGGAAACTACACCGGTCACTACGTGGAATATAGGAGGAGAAACAATGGAGGCAGTTTCTTTGTTGAGCTATCTCAGCCCCCAGATTTCTGCCGATGGTGGTCGCAGCCACAAAATTGAGAGACGCTTATTACCTGATAGAAAGGCAATGCCCAACTTCGACAATGTTTGAAAGTGTAGAGACGGCGTCACAGAAGTTACGGATTACAAACTGGAAAGTCTGCGGGAGATTGCGCTGGACAGAAGAAATTGGTGTGCTTTAGTTCTTAGGGTCACAGAGCATCGACATTGACTACACAAAGGGCAATGAACAGTTTTTATCCAGCGTCCACTTTTGTATCTATGTTAGCAGTAAATGGGTCTAACCACCCACCGATTACACAGTAATAGTGATTTGAAGGTTAGGGAAACAACTTTACTTTGTTAAATTGATACAGCACAGGGAATACAAGTTAAAGCGCAGAAAAATAATTAGTTATCAAGAGCTTTACGTCAAAACTTTGTGAAAAACCATTAAAAATGTTTTTAATACCCCTAACGTCTACAGTCCAAAAAGTGAATTGGAACGCCCACTAGAGGCGGTAGGGCCTAGGCTGACTACCACTGGGCAAACGATTAGAGGGGGAGACAGGGACAGAGACAGAGAGAGAAAGAGAGAGAGGCAGGGAGGGATGGAAAGAGAGAGAAGAAAAATAATATCGCTATATCCAATCACGGTTCAAAAACCTAAGCTTTATATCTGCCCTCTCGAATTTGCTGACTCTTACACTAAAGAAGAAAAAAAGGCGTTTTTACATATTGGCATTTTCCCATCCCTCTTACTCTCTGGAAAATATTTTTTTAATCCCCTTTAGAGCCGAGCCCTTGGGACAGAAATGAAAAAGACGATAACTACATTCTCTGGCGGTGGAACACTTCAAACGAAGCACACTGCTGTCCAACAATGGAATGGATTGAATGACCCTTCGAGAAACTGCTCTCTAAATAGCCGAATCCACTTCTCGGAGTCTGGTGCAGATCCCTTGTGGTTAAGAAACTTCGGTGGCTCACAGTTTATGGCGCTATTCGGGAATAGTTCTATTTCAAAGTTCCCTCTGGCCTCGTCATTTAAGGTTTCCGAATTTTCCGGAATCTCCTCAGGAAAATGTCGAGATGACCTCTGCTGCCTGCCCGTATCTTTGTACGACTGAGCAAGTATACGGTCTGGCATGGTGACGTAAAGGTTGAACCCGGCAGGTATAACATTTCTTCCAATTTAGGATCTCATCATCATCTTTATCTTGAAAAGTTTACAGCCACAGGTTAGATCTGTTTGGAACACAAGCCTCGCCATCTGGTCCTGTTTTCCCACCATCTTTCTGTGTTCCCTCTAGTCCAGTTCTCGCCTCTTGTTTCGACACAGTGCTCCACACCTTTCAGCCATCAATCCCTTGGTCTTTCGCTTGGTCGTTTCCTTCGCATCTCAGTTTCATGTGCCATTTTGAGAATCTTTTTTCTTTCGTTTACGTTAAGTTCCCATACCAAATTCACCTTAATGTTACTATCGTGCTCTGCAAGGGTTCCTCTTGCACCACTTCCGTTACCCTTTCACCCTTCATCTTTTCTCTCTTTCTTACTCTTGTCCACCTTTTGAGGAAATTCATTTCACATAACTGTAATCTGCTTACATCGCTTTTCTTCACCAGCCATGTTTCAGATGCATAGGTCAGCACTGGAATGTTTCAGATACATTGGTCATTATTGGAATGTAGTAACTTCTGTACATTACTTCTTCGCTTTTTGTGGGACGTCTTTGTTCAAAAACAGGCTCCTAACACTTCGCAAGAATACTTCCTCCTGTCTGTCATGTTCACTGCTCTCTCTCTCTCATTTCTACCATTTCCCTCTACCGCACTTCCAAGATACTTGACTCTTTCCACGTTATTCAACTATGCACCTCAGATCATTATTCCGGTAGTTGGTCTATCTTTCTTTCGACTTGTAACCACAATCTCACATTTGTTTACTCTAAGTTCCACCTCATACTGTCTCACAGTTTCTTCCCAAGCATCCAGCTGTTCCTGAATCTCCTTCTTCTTGTTTCCACAGATAATCAAGTCATTCGCGAACTCCATTAGTTTCATCTTGTCTTTTCCAGTTTTTTCTGCCACCTTAGTAATTATTTCAATCAAGACCAAAACGAAGAGGAGACGTGACAATGCACTCCCCTGTTTCGCACCACTTGTCTGCTGGAACCAATCCGTCCTTTCATTTCCCACCTTCACACTACACAGACTTCCACAGTACGTCTCCTCCACTCTGCTTGGTGTCTCTTTTCCCACTCTCTTCTTTTCTAGTGCTTCCCAGAGCTTTCTTCTACAGACACTATCAAATGCATTTTCTGTACCGAGAAAGGTCATCACAAGGTCTTCCCCAAATTCATAGTGGTGCTCCTCGAGCTTCCTCACTGCAGATATGAGGTCAACAGTTGACGCAGAAGGTCTGAAGCCATGCTGTTCCTTTCTCAATTTGTTCTCGACCCTTTTTTCGGATTCTGCTTTCAGGATCTTCTAATATACCTTGGCACCAGTGTTTTGTCAGTGTGACTCCCCCATAGTTTCTACAATTCTTTCTACTCCCTTTCTTGAATATAGGGACACTTAGTGCTCTCTTCCAATCTTCTGGAGTCTTCTCATACCACACCACCCTCATCAAACGATACAACCACTGTTTCCGAAGCTGCCGGAACGGTAGCTCAGCATGTTTGGTCAGAGGGCTAGCTGCTCTCTGTAACAAAAAAAACTGAGTTCGTGGATCAATAACGAACTGAAACGGGTGTCTTTCGACGTGCGCCCAGAACAGATACAACGAACAAAATGAGATAAAAAGAAGAAGAAAAAAAAGAAGAAGCTTCCCTGTGCTCCGTTCACCATTTCGACACTAACTTCGTCCACACCTGGTGCCTTTCCTCCTTTCATCTTGTCAAAGAAGTACTCCTTGCAAACTATCTTCAGTGTCTCTTATTAACCTATTTCTATCCATCATTTTTGCATTCTCTCTCAGACCTCTTCTGTAACTTTTGACCATTCCATATAGAACTTTCTTACTTCTGAAAGGTCTCTGTTGGATTCCTTTCATGTTAATTTCTTAAATTTGTTGTCATTTACGGCATAAATTCCTCTTCTAAATTTACTGTGGTGTTTCTGACTATCTGGGAGGAGACTGAGCAGTGAAACGTGTTACTTTTACACATAAACAACAACGATCTGTCACACTACTACACTTTAAAACACAGTTTATATGTAATTCATGTCAGACAGTCTCATACGGGACCTACATCTGCTTTATTTTATATACTGTATATGGTAAGATACTGTCATCCCCCTTCTGTGTGAGAGAATGAATGAGCAAATGTATTTCTAGTTGCATGCTTTATGGTAGCAGACAAGCCTGTCTGCTAGAGAACAGTAGGACCAACTTCGGAACAGGTAGCTACGCTTTCTAAAAGCAGAGAGGTTACTATTCTTAGTATGGTCCTGTCCGTCCCTTGTCATGTTGGTATAGGAAGCTACCTCTCTGGTCACTTCCGTTTGTATCTGTTAAGCACGCTCGGTAGGGCCCCAGGTCAGTCTGTACACAGCGAGCGTCTGAAGTGCTAAGATCTCCGACTAAGCACGTGTCTGCTAAGTCCGTAGGACAATGGATTACTTAAGTTCAGCCTAACTGAAAATTTAATCACCTTTATTTCAGGTTTAGCTCTAAAATATCTAATGTTATCTTAAATTGCAACACTGTGTAATTCGAGTGTGAAGTTCAGAATATCTTCCGGTAGCTGCTTTGTCACTACTTTGTGAGCAAAGTGGAACCACGTGTTGATCAGTAACTCTAACTAAGATCATCTATTTTAAATGCGAATGTGCATGAGATTATAACATCTCGTCTTGACAATATTTTTCAATATAGCAACTTTTCTTCATGTTCAACCCATGTGGGGTGTACTTTGTGAGACCAGTACCACGTGCTTATACAATTGTTTGACCCATCAGGTTAATAGTAAGACGATAGTAACCAGTTCGAGGTTTTGCTTTTGTAAATTGCGTTTCGATGTAATTTATTTTAATTATCAAAAGTATTGAGAAGTTACACTCTTTGTGTAAACCAAGTTGACCACGTGAAGCATGTGGTGTAAGCATCAAAGTAGCCCTCAGCTATTCTTTTCGGGAAGATTTCACAGAGAGTTAGTATGAATTTAGTATACCAGTGTGTGGTAATTTCATGACGGACAGGATTTCGCTACGAACGTAACTTCTTTGGGTATAAATTGAATCGGTTGGCTGTGGTTGATTTACTCTTCGATATGATTCAACGTTCTTCGTGTGTTATTTTATGAATGCAGTGTTGTGTGTAGTCTCCCAATGTTGGCTCCCTATTTGATGTGTTCCGTAAGATTACAAACTCACATTTTCACAATCCTAAATAAGGCACCAGTTTAGTTATGAATCAAGTTTGATATGTTGAAATTTTAACGGAACAATGGTCAATGTTAAAATAAATGGTTTTCAGAAATTACTGCAACCAGTCGCCTTTTATGTAGATGTATTTTATTTAACCATGACCGGTTTCGAGCTGCCTAGCAACTCATCATCAGATGGTATATACATTTAGTGCTTTTTTGTACCCATTGTGTGGGTGGTTGAGTATCTGTGGCTAGACAGAAACGAGAACAAATAATCGCTACATGTGGTACAGTAACACGAAATATTTACAGCATAATTTATGTTTAACGTATAAGAACAAATAATCACTACATGTGGTACAGTTACACGAAATATTTACAGTTTAATTTACGTTTTGAGGTGTTACTTACAGATAAATCTTTCTGCAGGTATATATATATCTCTTTTAGGACGTATTTTTGAAACCATTGTGTCTTGTTTTTCACAATTTCACAAGTTAAAACTTTCATTAGATGTATATTACTTTTATGAGGCACTGTTGGAAACATATATCTTGTTTTTCGTAAACATCGCTGAACACACTTAGCCACAGATACGAATACAGGATTTACACATTATAAACAAGCCAAAGATTGCAATATAACTACAGTATCAAAGATTTCAAGTTGACCAGAGGCATTATTAGTCATCACACACACTGACAAGAGATTTGTCTTTATTACATAGAAAATAAATGTAAATTAGCTTAAACTAGTAAAATGTTTATTTATAAATTAACTGTGCAATTTTAACAGGTATATAAAAAACTAGATTTTTTACATTATATTTCAGTTACATTTAAGATAATTGGTATTGAGAGTATTATGACAGCTAATTTCTTGCTCCTTCCATTGGCTGATCTTGGCATATGATGTCTGGGATGAGAGGTTGATGGTTAACTTGAAATAATAAGTGATGCTGATACTTGAAAGGGTGTGGAAAAGGAGTTGGCGGTGGGGGGGGGGGGGGGTGGGGGGGGGTTGGGGGGGTGTATAGGAAAAAGGAGAGGGGGGGGGTTTGAGAGGGTGATGTGGAGAGAGAAGAGGGGGGGGGCATTTTGTTTCTGAATGACTGTTTAGTTTTTTAAGTTCAAAGAATCCTTAAAATTCTGAAAGAAGGAGTTATTCGCCAATTCTGTCTGCTCATTTAAAATGGTATGTGGGGAATTATGTTTGTGGGTAAAAATCTCTAATTGTTCGAGAAGATCCATCTTGAATCCCTTGTCTACAGTGTGTAGGATTTGAAGGTTAGTTTTAATGTCTGTTATGGAATGTTTATTATCTGCTAGATGGGTAGCAAAAGTGGATCTATTTAAGTTGTTTAGGCGAAGTGCATCAGTGTGCTCTTTGTATCGGATCTCAAAATTTCTACCTGTTTGCCCTATGTAGTAGCAGGAGCAGCTGTCACATCTTAATTTATATATACCAGATTTTTTTTTTTTTTATCACATTACAAACGAAAAGACTTGTTAAACAGGGACATCTACATGCTGCACTTAGAGTTAAGCAACTATCTCACTCTAAGCCAAATCACGAATTTCTTAGATCTAACCCAACTAAATGTGAATAAAGAGATGTTGAAAATTGCACATAAACAAAAAGAAAAGCTCTCACTCCTGATTGCCAAAAAATCCCCCATTCCACCAAATGAATGCCCTCCCGTGCAACATAAATTCTTTGAGAGATTAGTTAACACAACAAGCATTAATTTCAATAGCACAGAATTAAATTTGTTAAATAAGGGACTTAAACATAATATTGCCACAAAACTTGATTACAACAGTGTTAAAGACCTAATAACTAACACCAAAATAGCATGTATAGCATCAAAACTAGATCAGAATGATCAAAATGCTCTAGCCCATGATGCAAACAAAATAATAAAGAAAACCATAGATGCACAAAGGCTCCACAGTAATAAACATGATGAATCTGCAACACTGAAACAAATTAACAAAAAGCTAGCAAACAGTAGTGCCCTTGTTGTTAAATCTGACAAAGGCAGCACAGCCGTGATAATGTACGAGTCTGATTACATTAAGAAAACCCTAGAATTTTTCAAGAATAATAACATAACTGAGTTGAAATCTGACCCCACTCCCAAATACCAAGCTAAAATAAAAGACATGTAAAAAAATTGTAACTTTCTGCTGACATCCATTGAAGCCAAACAATGTGTTATAATGAACCCTACAGCACCAAAGCTTAGATCACAACCTAAAATTCATAAAGATGGTCACCCGGTACGCCCGATTGTGAATTCCATAAATAGCCCAGGGTACAAAGTGACTAAAAAACTGCATGAAATACTCAAGAAATATTATACATTCCCAACCAATTATTCCATAAAAAACACCTATGATTTGATTGACAGTATCAGAGATATTTCCATTCCCAATGCAGCTAACTTTGCATCCCTTGATATTATCAACCTGTACACAAACATACCTATAATAGACACACTTCGAATAATAAAAAATAACTTATTACAACATAAAAAGTTAAGTGACATGGAAATCTGTGAGCTGATGGATTTACTTGAATTAGTGCTGTCCCACAATTACTTCACCTTCAACAACAAAATATATATTCAACATGATGGTCTAGCAATGGGCAGTAGTCTAGCTGGCCTTCTTGCTGACATCTACATTAATGATCTCGAAATTAAATTCTTTAAAGCAAACCCAATAGAAACAGACAAATTCATTTATTATAAACGATATGTTGATGACACCCTGATATTATATGATGGGACAGCCACTGAAATTGAGGCCTTAGCTGGTAAACTTAATAATGTTCACCCCAAAATACAGTTCACAGTAGAACACCAAACCCAAAAAGGTATCTATTTTCTTGACCTAAACATAACACATCACAACAACAAACATAAATTTCAGATATATAGGAAACCCACCACTTCAGATGTCATAATAAACAATACATCATGCCACCCAAATCAGCATAAACTAGCTTTTTTCAAAAATGGTTCAAATGGCTCTGAGCACTATGGGACTCAACTGCTGTGGTCATAAGTCCCCTAGAACTGAGAACTAGTTAAACCTAACTAACCTAAGGACATCACACACATCCATGCCCGAGGCAGGATTCGAACCTGCGACCGTAGCGGTCATGCGGTTCCAGACTGTAGCGCCTTTAACCGCTCGGCCACTCCGGCCGGCTAGCTTTTTTCAAATCAGCACTTAACCGTATCAACAAGATTCAAGCTGATCCTACTGCAAAAATTAATGAAATCAATATATTAAAAACAATAGCATCAAACAATGCTTATGACCCAAGCATAATTGAAAAATTAGATAAAAACATTATATCTAACAAAGCAAAACCAGTAAGCCAGACCTCAGTAGCAGAAGAAACCAAATTCGTTTGTATGCCGTTTCTCGGCAATATCTCATACAAACTTGCTAAGCTATTCAAACCACATAATGTCAAAATAAGTTTTCACACTCACAACAAAATACAGAACAAAATAGTCCACAACACCAAAAGAGCCAGCACACCCTACCAAAAATCTGGTATATATAAATTAAGATGTGACAGCTGCTCCTGCTACTACATAGGGCAAACAGGTAGAAATTTTGAGATCCGATACAAAGAGCACACTGATGCACTTCGCCTAAACAACTTAAATAGATCCACTTTTGCTACCCATCTAGCAGATAATAAACATTCCATAACAGACATTAAAACTAACCTTCAAATCCTACACACTGTAGACAAGGGATTCAAGATGGATCTTCTCGAACAATTAGAGATTTTTACCCACAAACATAATTCCCCACAAACCATTTTAAATGAGCAGACAGAATTGGCGAATAACTCCTTCTTTCAGAATTTTAAGGATTCTTTGAACTTAAAAAACTAAACAGTCATTCAGAAACAAAATGCCCCCCCCCTCTTCTCTCTCCACATCACCCTCTCAAACCCCCCCTCTCCTTTTTCCTGTACACCCCCCCCCCCCAACCCCCCCCCCCCACCCCCCCCCCGCCAACTCCTTTTCCACACCCTTTCAAGTATCAGCATCACTTATTATTTCAAGTTAACCATCAACCTCTCATCCCAGACATCATATGCCAAGATCAGCCAATGGAAGGAGCAAGAAATTAGCTGTCATAATACTCTCAATACCAATTATCTTAAATGTAACTGAAATATAATGTAAAAAATCTAGTTTTTTATATACCTGTTAAAATTGCACAGTTAATTTATAAATAAACATTTTACTAGTTTAAGCTAATTTACATTTATTTTCTATGTAATAAAGACAAATCTCTTGTCAGTGTGTGTGATGACTAATAATGCCTCTGGTCAACTTGAAATCTTTGATACTGTAGTTATATTGCAATCTTTGGCTTGTTTATAATGTGTAAATCCTGTATTCGTATCTGTGGCTAAGTGTGTTCAGCGATGTTTACGAAAAACAAGATATATGTTTCCAACAGTGCCTCATAAAAGTAATATACATCTAGTGAAAGTTTTAACTTGTGAAATTGTGAAAAACAAGACACAATGGTTTCAAAAATACGTCCTAAAAGAGAGATATATATATACCTGCAGAAAGATTTATCTGTAAGTAACACCTCAAAACGTAAATTAAACTGTAAATATTTCGTGTAACTGTACCACATGTAGTGATTATTTGTTCTTATACGTTAAACATAAATTATGCTGTAAATATTTCGTGTTACTGTACCACATGTAGCGATTATTTGTTCTCGTTTCTGTCTAGCCACAGATACTCAACCACCCACACAATGGGTACAAAAAAGCACTAAATGTATATACCATCTGATGATGAGTTGCTAGGCAGCTCGAAACCGGTCATGGTTAAATAAAATACATCTACATAAAAGGCGACTGGTTGCAGTAATTTCTGAAAACCTTTTCACACCACAGTCGCAGTGTTCCACATCCACAATGGATAAAAGTCTTGTTAAAATAAATGTCCAAATATAAACTGATTTATTTCTTTTTATTTAAATAGTCTTTTTATATATATATATCATCGGTTATCGTAAGATGAGTACTAAAAGATTATAATTAATGTTAGTCTGGTTGGGAATTTGGTAAGCTAGACTGGATAGCTGGTGAAACAGTTGCGCAGTAATGCAAGGTTAACTTCCTCACATAGCTCACAGCTTTTAACCCACTTTTATGGTCTTGAATATCAGCACCGGTTTCAGAATAAATTAATGTAACAACATTACACTTCCTCTGCTTCCGTCCTATATCATCCTTGAATTTAGGATATCAATAAGCATAATGGTGAGCACGCTAAAACCAACATCAATCAGTTGTTCCCCATTTCATGAAGAGATTACATGAGCAAACTGTTAATTATCTACTTCATAAATAAAATACGCCAAGCCCCCGTTGTTTCAAGTGAGGTTAGAATTAACTGCCCCATCGACAGGGACATCAATAGACAGCTTTTGCAGAACAAACCCAGGAGTCGTCTAAAACGATTCATACAAACCGTGGAACGGCGGTTCGTGAATTTGAGCCCTCACCTCTCTTCGATGCGAATCGAGAGTCATAAGCACTGCACTACCTCACTTTCTCAACGTTATTTCAGTGAATGCTGAGACGGCAGTGCAGGATGTTGCTACGAAAAGCTCAGTTAACGAACACTATGCTTGAGAATATTTTTTCTAAATCGGCCGAAATATTTTGATGGTTTTTTTTCGTATATGGTGTTCACAGGTAGCAAATTACGCCGTGCACTGAGAAACGTTGTTATATTTATAGGATGCCAGTTTCCTAATTTGCAGGGTTTTTAGTCCCTGTCTGCAGTTGTCATCCGTAAATCGACTACAACCAGAATCATTTGCCATTTTCTACAGTGTTTTTGTATTGGCTATAACTCTCAATCGCATTTTAACAGAGAGCTATGAAACACAGTGTCCTGGTTAGTTTCCCTGAGAAAAGACATCTACAACGTAAATGGCGCTTCATACATTATCCATACTACAAGACCGTAGTCATTAGACATCACACTTCTCGCTTAATTGATATTCCTGCTTCCACAAAGTTGTTGTTGTTGTGGTCTTCAGTCCTGAGACTGGTTTGATGCAGCTCTCCATGCTACTCTATCCTGTGCAAGCTTCTTCATCTCCCAGTAGCTACTGCAACCTACATCCTTCTGTATCTGTTTGGTGTATTCATCTCTTGGTCTCCCTCTACGATTTTTACCCTCCACGCTGCCCTCCAACACCAAATTGGTGATCTCTTGATGCCTCAGAACATGTCCTACCAATAGATCCCTTCTTCTAGTCAAGTTGTGCCACAAACTTCTCGTCTCCCCAATCCTATTCAGTACTTCCTCATTAGTTATGTGATCTACCCATCTAATCTTCAGCATTCTTCTGTAGCACCACATTTCGAAAGCTTGTATTCTCTTCTTGTCCAAATTATTTATTGTCCATGTTTCACTTCCATACATAGCTACACTCCATACAAATACTTTTGGAAACGACTTCCTGACACTTAAACCGATACTCGATGTTAACAAATTTCTCTTCTTCAGAAACGCTTTCCTTGCCATTGCCAGTCTACATTTTATATCCTCTCTACTTCGACCATCATCAGTTTTTTGCTCCCCAAATAGCAAAACTCCTTTACTACTTTAAGTGTCTCATTTCCTAATCTATTTCCCTCAGCATCACCCGACTTAATTCGACTACATTCCATTATCCTCGTTTTGCTTTTGTTGATGTTCATCTTATATCCTCCTTTCAAGACACTGTCCATTCCGTTCAACTGCTCTTCCAAGTCCTTTGCTGTCTCTGACAGAATTACAATGTCATTGGCGAACCTCAAAGTTTTTATTTCTTCTCCATGGATTTTAATACCTACTCCGAATTTTTGATTCCTTCACTGCTTGCTCAATATACAGACTGAATAACATCGGGGAGAGGCTACAACCCTGTCTCACTCCCTTCCCAACCACTGCTTCCCTTTCATGTCCTTCGACTCTTATAACTGCCATCTGGTTTCTGTACAAATTGTAAATAGCCTTTCGCTCCCTGTATTTCACCCCTGCCACCTTTAGAATTTGAAAGAGAGTATTCCAGTCAACATTGTCAAAAGCTTTCTCTAAGTCTACAAATGCTAGAAACGTAGGTTTGCCTTTCCTTAATCTTTCTTCTAAGATAAGTCGTAAGGTCAGTATTGCCTCACGTGTTCCAGTGTTTCTACGGAATCCAAACTGATCTTCCCCGAGGTCAGCTTCTACTAGTTTTTCCATTCGTCTGTAAAGAATTCGTGTTAGTATTTTGCAGCTGTGGCTTATTAAACTGATTGTTCGGTAATTTTCACATCTGTCAACACCTGCTTTCTTTGGGATTGGAATTATTATATTCTTCTTGAAGTCTGAGGGTATTTCGCCTGTTTCATACATCTTGCTGACCAGATGGTAGAGCTCCACAAAGTGAGTAACAAATAATTTCACACAACTTGGAAAAACGGTAAAATTCCTCCTCGTTATTGTTTTTGTTTCTATTTCCATATTACGCAGTTGCGTAACACCAATTACTCTCTCACCACGTGTCGAATTCTTTTCAGTTAAGGCAGTTCCACGCGCTTCTTATTGTCCCAGTCCTTTCTTGTTCACGTTGTAATTTTTCATAAGTACTAATTTTTAAGATACGCTGGTCCTCTTGCTGATCAGATGCTTTTAGTTGGTTCATTTTCTTTTTCACTTTATCGTAGTCCTCTACGTGTTATGACTGAAAATCGAGTAAGAGATCTCTAAGTAACAGGAGTAGTACACTGTCAAACTGTGTATGGGACGTCATACCATTAGAGACTGAAACTTGGTACCAGCTAGGTGTGTCATGTGGGTTCTACATGGAATTCAAGCCAAATGTGCCTGTATCTTACGTCTATTTTGACAAACGAGGCATAATGTGACACATACTACTCTTGACTCAGTTTATTTTAACAAATCACCGCCATTATCGACTTCATCTTCGCAGGGCTGCATATGTCATGACACATTTTACATTTTCTGATGCTGATAATGAGATAGCAGGAGTTACCGCCATAGTCAAAGTTTTAAGACGCTGGTATCTTACAACATATTATTAATAACGGAAATTTATTTCCTCACTGAGCCTATTACCACTGTGGATTGTTTAACTTGATGATGGAAGTAGCCGAAACGTCGTTATAAATAATATAATATATCACGCGATATAGACGGCTACATCCAAAAAAATTCTACATCGTTCTGAATCACGCCAAAACGATGACCGGTGTGTCCAACTTCTGTTTCAGCATTAAATTAGAACGAGAAACAATGGATAACTATCCGGTTTGAGAAGGAGCGCCTGGTCACCGGCACGAATTCGCCCGGCGGACTTGTGTCGAGGTCCGCTGAGCCGTCCAGTCTGTGGATAGTTTTTAGGCGGTTTTCCATCTGACTCGGCAAATGCGGGCTGGTTCCCCTTATTCCACCTCAGCTACACTACGCCGGCGATTGCTGCGCAAACAAGTTCTGCACGTACGTGTACACCACCATTACTCTACCACGCAAACATTTGGGGTTACACTCGCCTGGTGCGAGGGGGGGGGGGGGGGAGTCCACCGGGGGCCGAACCGCACAATAACCCTGAAAGAGTGCTTCGATGTGGGGCGGCGGAGGGGCGAAGTGGACTGCAGTAGTTGTCATGGGGTTGTGGTGGACCACTGCGGCTGCGGCGGTTAACATACAATACAATGGATAACTATCCATCTACACAGGGTATCAGCATACACTCGGCCCACGTAGAGGTGTTATACTAGCAGAAACCTAACGGTTACAAATGCCTGCTGACCTCTTGCAATGGTGGTCATAGTGCCAGGTTAAGAGATAATCTGGTCGTACAAAAGTCAGAGAAATACTTTGGGTAAGAAACAGTTCAGATAAAGTCCGCAAGAGCCTCAATAATTTTCTCGAACGAGAGGTCCTGTTTTCAATAGTCTTTGGAGAGTATGACCTTTTCACAGCTTGAATTGTTTCAAAGATCCAGTAGGTACAGCAGGTCGCTTTCATAGTTGTAAATTCTACCAGTAAGTCTGCAAGAATCGAAGTGGGGTGCACTCGGCCCTTGTAAGGCCAGTTGAGGAGCTGTGTGATTGAGAAGTGGCGACACCGGCCATGAAAACTGACAACGGCCGGGAGAGCGTTGTGCTGACCACACGCCTCTCCGTATCCGTATCTGGTGACGCCTAAGGACTGGCCTGAGGTAGACACGGTTCAAATGGCTCTGAGCACTATGGGACTTAACATCTCTGGTCATCAGTCCCCTAGAACTTAGAACTACTTAAACCTAACTAACCTAAGGACATCACACACATCCATACCCGAGGCAGGGTTCGAACCTGCGACCGTAGCAGTCGCGCGTTTCGGGACTGAGCGCCTGAACCGCTAGACCACCGCGGCCGGCGAGGTAGACACGGCGGCCGGTCGTTACCGTTGGGCTTTCAAGACCTGTTCACACGGTGTATTATTTTAAACCGACGTATCTTGAACCATGTGTCGTACACTGATATAATTTTGCAGGACATTCAGTGGTAAATGTAGATACTGTCTGCAAACAGTGTTGGGAATAGAGTTAGTAGTAAAGAAGTAATAAAGTAAAACATCATGCTTAATGCTGAAGTTTTACTGCATGAAAAGCTAAAATGTAGTAAGCTATGAACTTCTTTCCTTTCATTATATTGTGAGAAGTGTCAGGGAGGAACGTTTCGAAAAGCTTTGAAATTGCTTGTAAAGTTTTTTGGAAGTTGCTAAGTGCTCTCATTATCAAATACTGGATGAGTATTTTCTAGGTTATTTGCACGCTATTAGTTACATTGTCTCAAAGAGATATCTTTAGTTTCTAACTGTAATATTTGTCTTATTGTATTAAACCTTTTAACCTAAGGCTACCTCGTAATAAATAGGTTATGAGAGCAATTTATCTTTTTTAATTCGGTTAATAATTGCATGAAACAGTGAAAATAAGATTTCCGATGCCTTTCCACGGGCAACCCGCAACTGGTATCGTGTGACCAGGTGACCCTCTCATTGGTTTAGTACTGTAGATTACTGGCCCAGTGCGAGTACGGATCTTTATATAGAGTGCAGTATCGCTACAACTGCTGTGAGATATTGATGGAATCACGTAGTTCATCTTGTAACAGCAGTGGAGGCGAGATAGAGTGAGGACGAGTTACAAGGGTGAAGATGAATTAGGTTTGAGATAAAAACATACGTATTTATTTATTTTGCGCTATTATCCCCTAACACTTCCATTCTACAACAGAGAATTACCTACTGTTTTACGAGTACTGCTAATGCAACTACGTTGCGAAACGCATTTCTTGAAGTAATCAGTTATGGCAGACTATAAAGCCGTTGACCATTCATTGTCATCTGAAGACTCATCTTGCAGTGATAGTGTGCTATAAGGCAAATGTGAAGGCTCACAGGTTGCCAGGCTGCGTAGGAAATTCTTTAGTCTTTTATTTATATTTTACATCTTTGTTTGTCAACATGTGACCTACGCTTATAGAGATAGGAACGACGATGAAAGTGAAAGTTCTCTGTAATTAGACGTTAAAGGAAGGTCGATTTGCACTGTAATAACCACATTGAAAAAAATAACCAATTTATGCTGTAAAATGATGCAAAACTCACTTGGTGTAGAAGCTAAGTGGAACGCTAGTTTCACGATCATTAGCTTTATAAATGAATGGTACAGTCATAAATCGTGACCTGATAGTTAAAAAAAAATTAAATATTAGAGAGACACGCAAATCATTATACAGTTTTCAAACCACTGAAATGGAAACAACTTATCAAATCTACAATGATCTGACGTAAACCAAAAAGAAAAAGGAAATTTTGGAAATTTGTGGTAAGGTTCTATGGGATCAAACTACTGAGGTCATCGGTCCCTAAGCTTACACACTAATTAAACTAACTTAAACTAACTTACGCTAAGGACAATACACATACCCATGCCCGAGGAAGGACTCGAACCTCTGACCGGGGAAGCCGCGCGAACCGTGATAAGACGCCACAGACCGTGCGGCTAAGTAGAAAGGCATTCGTGAGAGAAAGCAAGAGCCCAACTGAATGCTTCAACAGTACAGATGATATCTCAAAAAGTAGAAGTAGTTTTTCCTGTGGTATCCTTTAACCAAAGACAAGTTACGAAATTCGAAGTTCTGGAGATGGGACTCACTGATCGCTTCTCGGCGTCAGTTCGATGCTGACTTTAGATCAGATCAGGATACGAAATGCCGACGGATAAAAAGAGTCAATGTGAGAATATTTCATGCTGCATTGCTATGGAGCAAGTCAGAACGTAGTACTCAATTTCCCGATAGTTAACTCACTTTCATCTTCAGCGAACCTGTTTTCACCTTGCACATTAGGTAGAATTACCAATTTATTTTAGTGTTTCATCTTTCTTGTCTTCAGTTCGAAGACTTGTTTAATCCAGATCTCCACGGTAGTCTCTTCCATGGAAGCCTCTTCATACGTGCATAGCTGCTGCAGTCTGCACCTGTTTAAACTTTCTTACTGAACTGAAGCCGCGGTGTTCCTCTACAATGTTTACTCCTGACATTCTCTTGCATCATGACACTAATTTCGCCCAGAAAATATCTCCTAAATTTACATTCGATGCAAACTAACCGTTTTTCACAAACGCTTTTCTTGCCCTTGCAGTTTATTATTAATATCGTCTCTACTTCGGCTATCGTAGTTACTTCGCTCCCCAAACAACAAAAGTCATACACTAATTATAGTTTCCAGAATGAGATTTTCACTCTGCAGCGGAGTGTGCGCTGATATGAAACTTCCTGGCAGATTAAGACTGTGTGCCCGACCGAGACTCGTACTCGGGACCTTTGCCTTTCGCGGGCAAGTGCTCTACCATCTTTTTTTTTTTTAAATCTTATTTTGTCCTATATTGTTCGTTGGATTTGTTCGTGGCGGACGTCCAATGACAGCCGTTCAGGTTCTTTGTTGATCCGTTCACTCAGTTTTTTTGTTACAGAGGGTAGCGAACACTCTGACCGAGCACGCTGAGCTACCGTGCCGGCATCATCTGAGCTACCGAAGCACGACTCACGCCCGGTCCTCACAGCTTTACATCTGCCAGTATCTCGTCTCCTACCTTCCAAAGTTTACACAAGCTCTCCTGCGAACCTGCTTCGGTAGCTCAGATGGTAGAGCACTTGCCCGCGAAAGGCAAAGGTCCCGTGTTCGAGTCTCGGTCGGGCACACAGTTTTAATCTGCCAGGAAGTTCTACTAATTATAGTGTTTCATTGCGTAATCTAATTCTTTCAACATCGCCTCATTTCATTCCACAACATTCCATTATCCTTGTTCTACTTTTGTTGATATTCGTCTTAGAACTTCCTTTTCAGGACACTATCCATTCCATTCAACTGTTCTTCCGTGTCCCTCGGTGTTCTTGACAAAATTACGAAGGATATTCAGTAACTAATGCAACACATTTTTTTCTGACAGCAAGTTGTTTTTATTCAGGATTCCAACACACCATGTTACTCCCCACTCTTTTGCCTACTAAATCCTGTTTTTCAACATAATCTCCGTGCAGTGGGACGGAATTGCGGCATCTTACTGGGAGGGCCTTATGGCCGCATCGTAACACTTTGCTCGTATTGGTCGACGTCGGAGTCAACGTCTTGCTGCATCAGTAACCTGCCATCCTCTTCCTACTGATTCCTGCGGAGTGCTTCCTTCATTGGGCCAAACAGGTGTGAGATCCGTGTTCGATTGGGAATAACAGTCGAATGAAGTTTCGTGAGCTCCTCTCGGGTGCGCAGACTTGAGTGAAGCTCAGCGTTGTCTTGGAAAAGGGTAAGTTTGTTTTCATTTTTGTGGCGACGAACAAGCTGAAGCTGTTTCTTCAATTTCTTAAATACGTCCGCTAAACCCGCTCGGCGGAACAGGTGCTTAGGATTGTGGAATGGGCCAAATAAGGTTGACGTCAGTTTCATTTTAAAATTGTAATTTAATAACACATTTACAGCCAAAGCGGCACGTAGCGGAACCTTCACAAATACGAATTTCAAAATGCAATTTTTTCGCGTACAAAGGCCTCCAAACAAGAAGTTTTAAAAAATCAACAAGATAAAAATGCAGTTAAAATAGTAAATAAAATAATTAATATATATGTGGTATCACAGCTAGGCTGGAAGCCTCATGGCAAGGGAGGATAGACATAAACAAGATGCAATACAAACGGCTCAAAGCCCACAATCAAATTTTCAAGATTTTAAAATAAATTACCATAACCTTTCAAAGGCAGAAGGCCGCAATGTTTAAGCTTGGAAGGTAATTTTAAGAACAAGGTTCCAAGGATGAATTAATCTTCCAAAATTAAAAAAAAATATAACCAAAAGCCTTAAGTCTTATGTAGCTGCAATAACCTTTCAGCAAATATCCACTTGCCGGAATTCAAACTTAATTATATAAAACACAGTAAAACCAAGAATTTTTTTATCAGTGGCTATGATAAATTATAAACCGACAATTAAACACCGGTGAGGAAGCTAGTAAAGACAACAGCACTCAGAAGCCTCCAGGGGATCGGTATGCCCTCGATCACTTAGGTGAGACAGGTGGTGAGCCAAACTACACTTAATACGTTTGAACCCAACCAAGGGGCAGCCACGGACCGACCGACAAACGACTTTCTTGCCACCAATTGCTTCATGAGAATTCAGTCACAAAATGTTACGGGCGTGATTATCCACAATCAATATGTACCGGGTGATCAAAAAGTCAATATAAATTTGAAACTGAATAAATCACGGAATAATGTAGATAGAGAGGTACAAATTGACGCACATGCTTGGAATGACATGGGGTTTTATTAGAACCAAAAAAATACAAAAGTTCACAAAATGTCTGACAGATGGCGCTTCATCTGAAAAGAATAGCAATAATTAGCACAACAAAGTAAGGGAAGCAAAGATGATGTTCTTTACAGGAAATGCTCAATATGTCCACCATCATTCCTCAACAATAGCTGTAGTCGAGGAATAATGTTGTGAATAGCACTGTAAAGCATGTCCGGATTTATGGTGAGGCATTGGCGTCGGATGTTGTCTTTCACCATCCCTAGAGATGTCGGTCGATCACGATACACTGGCGACTTCAGCTAACCCCAAAGCCAATAATCGCACGGACTGAGGTCTGGGGACCTGGGAGGCCAAGCATGACAAAGTGGCGGCTGAGCACACGATCATCACCAAACAATGCGCGCAAGAGATCCTTCACGCGTCTAGCAATAGTTTGTTTTTTTCTTTTTCTTTTGTTCTAATAAACCCCCGGGTCATTCCAAGCATGTGTGTCAATTTTTACCTCATTATTCCGTGGTTTATTAAGTTTTCAAATTTATACTGACTTTTTGATCACCCGGTATATGTATTAAGCTGTCAAAACTACACACCATGTTGGATAGTGACAACAGGTGAGGAAACGACACTGCCTGAAATTACGTTAGTGGCCAGGGACGGTAGCTGGAACACTAACGGCCACAAGGCAGAAAATTGCGCTGGTGCACTTGAATTGTAGTCAACCAATATAGTTAATTCCACCGCACTGCGGCTAAATTTCAGCAGTAGAAACACTCGATGTTGCTCACAGGAAAACCTCCCCAACAGCGAACCACCGAAACGAACCACACAACACGTATGGACGTGGCTTGGGTACTTGAAACCACTGCTCAACTTGACGACCTGAGTCGGTGAACCACGAAGCTCGTAGCGATCGGACAATTCCACACACCCTCCGACACTGCACTGCACGGAGACACCTTCCCTGGTCCGCAGCAACCGACCGACTCCCTTCAGAATGCCGACAACATCTAAAATAGTCGTCAATGGAAATAACGCCAACTACACACAACCTGACAAACATTTGCACGAAGACCTGAACGATACCCAACAGTAACTAAGCACGCACGAAGACAAATCGGGAGTCTATACATACACACAGCCGACTCATGAACGATCGGCGAGCCAAAACGCGTCGTCCGGTAGGCCGACCGACCGACGATCCACCAAGACCGTGACCCGGCTCAAGTGATGCGTGGCGGCAATGGTCGGGCGAGCCATGTCGACACAGGCCTCACTGTAACTCCAACACGACTGCCCTAGTGCCGCATTGCAACTACCCGATTGGCAGGTCCGGACTGCGCGCCAGACTCTTTCCAATTGACTGGCAGACCCGCACTCACGACCCGAACTCCCTTACGACAGACAACGCCCGGGAAGTAATAGCAGTCGAGCAAAGATACTACGAGAGGGGATATATCGATACGTGCTGCTAACGCCGCTCACCGTCAGGCAAAGCAGCAACTCAGTGACAGTAGTAATTTAAATTAACGTAGTGAGGTGAAAGTATGTTAAAAACAGGATGTAAAATACATGATGGTGGGAACACGAGCCACGCACGGCTCAGGTAGTACAACACACTTCAGAGTTGATCGTTGCACCATGAGGGAGGACGTCAAACAGAATAGCCCCTTCAGAGGCCCAGAAGACACTCGCCACGTCTTTACCAGCCGAGGGTTGAACTTTTTCTTCGGAGAAGAGGTGGCGCCACTCCAAGGATTGCCTTTTTGTTTCCTGCTGGAAATTATGAACCCATGTTTCATCGCCTGTGACGATGTTCAACAAAACATTGTCACGATCGGCCTGGTAACGCACAGCAATTCCGCACAAATGGTCCTCCGTTGCACTTTGTGGTCTTCTGTTACGAGGCCAGGAGCCTACCTTTGAGTACCCCATCTGGTGGACGAGTGTGTCAGCACTATCAACAGGGACATTCAGTTGAGCAGCGACGTGTTCGATTGTGATCCGTCCATCATCTCGAATGAGTGTATCTGCACACAGTTCTGTGCGGCCGGCCGACACGCGGGAGACCTAACACGTTTTCCCGACCTTGTTGCGATGATGACAGACGACTCACCCAACGACTCATCGTGCTTTTGTCCACTGCCAGGCCTCCGTAGACATTCTGTAAGTGCCTATGAATATCTGTGATCCACTGGTTTTCCGCCAAAAGAAACTCAGTGAGAGCTTCAGTACATTTACTTGTGGTGGCTAAAAAGTTTGTATGCTAGAAGCCAATACAAAGGAGGAAAAAAAACAGTGACAGCTCTCTGTTTGGAATGCATCTCCGACACCATTTTGAAGGCTACGTATAGCGCTAACACCTCTCGGAACTTCATGAAACAGCGGGAATATTCCACGATGTCCACAACAAATTCTGCTTATTTTCAACCATACTGTCTGAAAAAAATGTGTTCCGTTAATTGCTGAATGCCGTCGTACAGTGGCGTCGGCAGTTCGCAAAGTTCTTTTTCTTCTTCTTAAACTTTAATTTCTTTTCAAAAATTGCTTTCCTTTACTGCTTGCTCAACGTGTAGAGTGAGTAACGTTGGCAATAGGGAACAGCCCTGTTTCACTCTCTTCTCAACTACTGCTTCCCATTGATGTCCATCGACATTCATAAATGCAGTTTGGTTAGTACAAATTGTGGAAAGCTTTCTGCTCCCTGCACTGTTCCTGTTTGTAAACAGTCTCCCTGCACTATTCCTGTTTGTAAACAGTACTATTGTGATTCGTTGATGATAATTTTTGAGTCAATTACGAAGGACATTTGCAAGTGCTGGGCCACCATTGACCAGACGTTTTCAATTGGTGAAAGATCTGGAGAATATGCTTGGCAGGCCAGCAGTCGAACATTTTCTATATCCAGAAACGCCCGTAGAGGACCTGCAACACGCGGTCGTGCATTATCTTGCTGAAATGAACGGTTTCGCAGAGATCGAATGAAGGGCAGAGCCACGGGTCGTAACACATCTGAAACGTAACGTCCACTGTTCAAAGTGCCGTCAATGCGAAAAGGAGGTGACCGAGACGTATAACCAATGGCACCCCATACCATCACGCCCGGCGGTATGCCAGTATCGCGATGACGAATACACGCTTGCAATGTGCGCTCACTGCGTTGTCGCCAAACACGGATGCGACCATCATGATGCTGTAAACAGAACCTGGATTCATCCGAAAAAAAGACGTTTTACCATTCGTGCACCCAGGTTCGTCGCTCCTGTCTGTGATGCAGCGTCAAGGGTAACCGCAGCTATGGTCTCCGAGCGGATAGTCCATGCTGCTGCAAACGTCGTCGAACTGTTTGTTGGTGCAGATGGTTGTTGTCTTGCAAACGTCCCCATCTGTTGACTCAGGGGTCGAGACGTGGCTGCACCATCCGTTACAGCCATGCGGATAAGATGCCTGTCATCTCGACTGCTAGTCATACGAGGCCGTTGGGATCCAGCACGGCGTTCCGTATTACCCCCCTGAACCCATCGATTCCATATTCTGCTAACAGTCATTGGATCTCGACCAACGCGAGCAGCAATGTCGCGATACGATAAACCGCAATTGCGATAGGCTACAATCCGACTTTTATCAAAGTGGGAAACGTGATGGTACGCATGTCTCCTTCTTACAAGAGGCATCACAACAACGTTTCACCAGGCAACGTCGGTCAACTGCTGTTTGTGTATGAAAAATCGGTTGGAAACACTCCTCATGTCAGGACGTTCTAGGTGTCGCCACCGGCGCCAACCTTGTGTGAATGTTCTGAAAGCTAAACATTTGCATATCACAGCATCTTCTTCCCGTCGGTTAAATTTCGCGTCTGTAGCACGTCATCTTCGTGGTGCAGCAATTTTAATGGCCAGTAGTGTATATACTGAGAAACGATGTCAGTCGCGTAAGTCTATTCTCATATACGGCAGACTACTAAATGTGACGGTAGGTGCAGGTTTTTTTTTTTAAGGTGCTGAAGTGTGGGCGGCTAGACACTGCGAGACGGCGGCAGGCGCCCCGTCGCGGGCCTATGGACCCGGATGCCAGACGCCGGGCCTGGCCGCGGCTCGCCAGTGTTGACCCACATCGGAAACAGGAAACGAGGGCCGCGGCCGGAGATCGATAAGGCGTCGCGACGCCGACGCCGGGCTCCACCTCCACCACCTACCCCCCCACCCCTCCCCCTCCCCTAGTGACGCTTTTCTCCCTCCTCCCCCCCTCCAACCGCCGAATCTCCTACCTTTTCCTCCCACCACATCCGCGGACCGCCGGAAATTACACCGAAATCTGACGCTGCAGCCCGCCCATCCAATGTCGCTGCTCCGCCGAATGCGCAGTTCTCCTCCTCTTCTCTCTATGTTCGTCAAACGACGGAGGATACAATTCACCGTCTCCAAGGAGAACAAAAAAGCAAGTATTAATCAAAGACCTAGATGATCGAAAGTTGAGAGAAGTAAGCACTATTGCTGTCAATGATACCAAGGATACAAATTTAGCGGCATTTTTACTACGAAGTGTGCCTCAAAATATCGCAAATGGTGCACATTTGTTGTTGTTGTAGTTGTGGCCTTCAGTCTTGAGACTGGTTTGATGCAGCTCTCCATGCTACTCTATCCTGTGCAAGCTTCTTCATCTCCCAGTACGTACTGCAGCCTACTTCCTTCTGAATCTGCTTAGTGTATTCATCTCTTGGTCTCCGTCTACCATTTTTACCCTCCACTCTGCCCTCCAATACTAAATTGGTGATGCCGGCCAGAGTGGCCGAGCGGTTCTAGGCGCTACAGTCTGGAACCTCGAGACCGCTACGGTCGCAGGTTCGAATCTTGCCTCGGGCATGGATGTGTGTGATGTCCTTAGGTTGGTTAGGTTTAAGTAGTTGTAAGTTCTAGGGGACTGATGACCTCAGATGTTTAGTCCCATAGTGCTCAGAGCTATTTGAACTAAATTGGTGATCCCTTGATGCCTCAGAACATGTCCTACCAACCGATCCCCTCTTTTAGTCAAATTGTGCCACAAACTCCTCTTCTCCCCAATTCTATTCACTACCTCCTCATTAGTTATGTGATCTACCCATCTAATCTTCAGCTTTCTTCTGTAGCACCACATTTCGAAAGGTTCTATTCTCTTCTTGTCCAAACTATTTATCGTCCATATTACACTTCCATACATGGCTACACTCAACACAAATACTTTCAAAAACGACTTCCTGACGCTTAAATCTATACTCGATGTTAACAAATTTCTCTTCTTCAGAAACGCTTTCCTTGCCATTGTCAGTCTACATTTTATATCCTCTCTAATTCGACCATCATCAGTTATTTTGCTCCCCAAATAGCAAAACTACTTTACTACTTTAAGTGTCTCATTTCCTAATCTAATTTCCTCAGCATCACCCGAGTTAACTCGACAACATTCCATTATCCTCGTTTTGCTTTTGCTGATGTTCATATTATATCCTCCTTTCAAGACACTGTCCATTCCGTTCAACTGCTCTTCCAAGTCCTTTGCTGTCTCTGACAGAATTACAATGTCATCAGCGAACCTCAAAGTTTTTAATTCTTCTCCATGGATTTTAATACCTACTCCGAATTTTTCTTTTGTTTCCTTTACTGCTTGCTCAATATACACTGCTTCCCTTTCATGCCCCCCGACTTTTCTAACTGCCATCTGGTTTCTGTACAAATTGTAAATAGCCTTTCGCTCCCTGTATTTTACCCCTGCCACCTTCAGAATTTGAAAGAGATTGTTCCAGTCAACATTATCAAAGCTTTCTCTAAGTCTACAAATGCTAGAAACGTAGGTTTGCCTTTTCTTGATCTAGCTTCTAAGAAGTCGTAGGGTCAGTATTGCCTCACGTGTTCCAATATTTCTACGGAATCCAAACTGATCTTCCCCGACGTCGGCTTTTATCAGTTTTTCCATTTGTCTGTAAATAATTCGTGATAGTATTTTGCAGCCGTGGCTTATTAAACTGACAGTTCGGTAATTTTCACATCTGTCAACACCTGCACATTGAAAAAACAAAGAAAGAAAGAAAGAAAGAATGGCTATCCACACACTTGTCGATAGTTTCAAATGTTCATATGTGTGTGAATTCCTAAGGGACCAAACTGCTTAGGTCATCTGTCCCTAGACTTACACACTACTTACACTAATTTATGCTAATAACAACACACACACCCATGCCCGAGGTTGGACTCGAACCTCCAGCGGGACTGTATCGATAGTATACCCACGTAACCACCATATGAGTACTTATTCGTGCCCGGTACTGAAGTTTTCAATAATTACCTAGCTAATATCATTGTCTTCAGGTGCTGCAACAGATGATCGTTTATGGCTGAGAGACGCTAGCGGGCTGCCCTAAAGCGAAGTACCACACTGTCTGGACCATGTATGGCACGGACATTCGTTGTGGTAAATCAAGATAAGAAACAAGAGGGAAACGGTTTAAAGTGCGGTTGCGCAATCGGCGACCAGCGGGCCGTATCTTACCTGCGACTTGTTGCACTCCGGCCAGCGGTAGAAATTCCGGGTGCACCTAAAATGAACGCTTCCTCAAAAACAAAAGTTTTGAGGCATAATTTGTTGACATGGCGCGTCGGGAACAGTGTGCTATTCGCATCGGTCCGTTGCCTCAAAACAATAAAGTCACAGACGCTATAGTCTTGAGTCTATGCGCTAGGAGCATAACCGTCGTGTCGTGACGATCGGCCCACGACGGTAATAACCGGACGATTATAATAAAAATACTGCTACTTATAGAGGTCCACTGTGGGCTGCAATTATCGTTTAGCAGCGAAACTTGATAGTTATGCAAATGAGTTAATGCGGAACGGATTTACGCCGCACAAAAATTATTTCCAATTTTGGCCACCAGGTGCAAAACTGGCTCTGTACAGAATCTCGTCGGCGTTTCCGATGGTCGTATAGAACAAACTGTGTAAGCAGCGGTTGATAATAAAATCAGCATTATGCCTTTCTCACTTGTTTCACCTTTTATATACGTCTTTCTCAATTCGAAGAGCCGGTTTTGCACCTGGTGTCTAAATTGGAACTAACTTTTTTCCAGCTTAAATCGGTCCTGCATTAAGGCTTTAAAACATTTACCAAGTTTCGCAGCCATACGATAATTACAACCCACACTGGACCCCTGTAAGTAGATGCACTTTAATTATACAATCCGGTATATGAATCAACCCCGCAGGTCACCAAAGGCTGCCTATGATTGATTTAGAGTTAAGCATCTCATCGGCAACAAGACAAATAAAAATGAAACACACGTTCCAGTTAGTCATGGACGGGCCAGTAAAGGATATCTAAGACAGTCGTTTAAGTAATTAAGTAGAACTTAGATAAAGATAGGCAGTAAAAAATATAAACTCCGGCCCCCTGAACTCGAACTTGCCATCTTCGGATCTGAAGCACAGGTCTCAGTATCTGAAGTGTTTGGCAGAGCAGCAGGCTGGCCTTTATAATTGAGAGAATTAAGAAATAGTTGGCCCTAAACACATATGATTTTGTTTTAGTACAGATTGTGATTCTACGATGATATCTGAGTTTGGCGTAACTGACTGACGTTACTGCATGGATTAGTGATCAGACTTCAACCAGTTAGTGTAGGTTTGCTGTCACTGAGAAATTTATTCACTCACTGTGTTTCCCAAGCGCAATTCCAACTCCTTGTTACACAAAGAAGTTGTTCGCTATTCGTGCACGGTTGATCTGTAAATGCAACAGGGGAAGTGGAAATTGATCACAACAGTCCTTACAGACTCACTCCCACTTTATTCAGAGAGTGGGTAGAAAATAATATTTTTATTTGCTCGTTTATACTCACATTAGAGATCGTCCAACGAGACTCAAAGAACTAAAAAATTACTCCTGTTCATGAGAATTATGCCAAAATAAAGGCATAAAATAGTTTACGTGTGTGATATCCTAAAGAGCATCACTAAAAGTGAAGCACTTAATGGGAAAAACATCTGTTTAAAATTTGGAACACATTCTGTCACTTATGCCAGGGACAATTAGTGTAACTTGTGGTTAAAGGTTCCTTGTTTCTCAAAACAGCGGAGGTGGACTTTTACTGGCTTCCTTCGAACCTTTCAATATATATTAGATACGTAATGGCGCCGTGTGGACGGTTGTTATGAATCTATGTGCAATGTTAACACAGTATGTGCATTTCTAGGATGACAATGAAATAAAAGAGACGAAAAGAGTTATTTCGAACAGCAAATGACAAAAATACGTGAACACCGTTCGTAAAGGATAAACACTGGTCCGGTACGGTTTTCAAGGGAATCTTGTACCATTCTTATTGCAAAATATTGTCAAGCACAGGTAAAGATGATCGAAGTGGATCTCAATTTCGTATCCTAGTATCTAAGGCAGAGCACAAAGGCTCAATAATACCAAGATCTGGTGATTGCGGTTGGCCGCGCGGGATTAGCCGAGCGGTCTTGGGCGCTACAGTCGTGGACTGTGCGGCTGATTCCGGCGGAGGTTCGAGTCCTCCCTCGGGCATGGGTGTGTGTGTTTGTCCTTAGGATAATTTAGGTTAAGTAGTGTGTAAGCTTAGGGACTGATAACCTTAGCAGTTAAGTCCCATTAGATTTCACACACAAGGCCTCGGTTTGTGAGTGGACCCTTCCTTGACGGTTGGTTCTGTTTGCTGGCAGTCCGGATTAGGTGTTTCGGAGTCTTGTATTGTTGGTTCCGGCTTGTTCTCCCGGTGTAGTAGCTTGCTTTCTGTTGTGGGCTGATGCTTCGGATGCAATCTTGACTGGCCCGTTGTAGTGATTTCCAGTTGGATTTCTCGTGCTTTGCGGGTGGAGGTGTGCAGCCACGTGTGTTCGCAGGAGTTCTTGTTTGATTCTTTGAGAAGGAGGACTGAAGGACGTGTAACACTGAGTGTAAACCGCATCGAGCAAATCCTGTAGTAACAAAAGACCGCGGGCTACCATACCACACAGAATGGCGCATATCTCAAAACCTATTTGCAAGAAAATGGAACGCTTTATGTAACACACTGTATCGTCACATGTATTGTGTCTTCTACGTATAAATACATATACTGAAACAGTAACGCTTGATGTGGGAGGTTGAGATGAGTTTATAATTACCCCACTGTTGACCGTGTCTTAAACTCAGAGAGAAACAAGCTGTTGAGATGAAGCAGGCTACGTTCACTTGCAGTCAATCATTTTGTAATTTTGGAGTAAAAGAGGTTCGCTAACTGAAATAAGTATCTTAAATGAACGATACCATTTTTATCGCTCCATGAACAGAAACTCTGCCAAATTAGTCTACGGTGTGCTTATTTCTTGGGCGACCTTTTCTGGACTTAATTGCTCTGTTACAACGGAACCTACAAATCGGAGACACTTCTCCCTAGTGTCAAGGAACGGCGAAGCATATTAGCTGCAACGACAGCTAAGGGTCCAAATACAGCCAGCAAAACGTAATCAAAACAATACCGGTGACGTAGACATGCAGTTGAGGAACTGTCAAGGCGACGTTTAAAATGACGGAATTGCTTTGAGTTAGACAAGAAACGACGGGAATCCGAATGTGTTGCATCCGGTGTGGCTCGTCTGCTACAAAAGTAGGGCTGTCTCCGAGATACCAGAGAAGTTTCAGCATACGATATATTGTCCTTTTGTTTGTAAGTCCTCGTCGCCAGCGTGGGGTCCTGCCCACTCGTCTCGTATAGGGCGCCTAAAGGATGCTGCGTTCTTGGTTCAAATGGCTCTAAGCACTTTGGGACTTATCATCTGAGTCATCAGTACCCTAGACGTAGAACTACTTAAACCTAACAAACCTAAGGACGTCACACACATCCATACTCGAGGCAGGATTCGAACCTGCGACAGTAGCAGCAGCGCGGTTCCAGACTGAAGCGCCTAGAACCGCTAGGCCACAGCTGCCGGCGCTGAGTTCTTGGAATGCTATACATCAATTCAAGCAAATCACATTAATAATTTTTATTACAATAAGGAAGATAGCCAATATTTTTGTATTAAAAGAACGTGTCGCAAGCGATGGGCGACAGGCAAACAAATAATGTTCTTCGCTATGGTCACTGTCCATACAAGCAATGGATATGGATCACCAATAACTGTTCTGCGAGTGCCGGTCTACTACTGTGCACCGAGGCTGGCAGGAGCGGCGTTCATATTCTCTTCTTGTAGCGGCCGCTCCTGTCGTGGTGCGGTCCTAGTCAGCGGGCGTCGGCTCACAGCCTTCTCAGCTCTTGTGTTCTTCGTCTTCGCGCCGGCCTTTGTCCATACGCCGGAACACTTTCGCCTTCCAAGACGACAACAGCTGTGTTCATATGTCTGCACACTTCTGTTCCTGGTTTGACTATGACACAGGTACACTATCGCAACTTGACTTGCGCACTAAAGCCTGGGACTCTTTGGAACGGTTGATGAAACACAGCTATCAACATCCCCGCTGTCTAGTACCTCTTAGGCAACTTACCATCAGTGAATGGCTTCCGAGGGATATGGCAAACCGGAAGACATTTGTGTTCACTTTCTTACCGAATTGACGCCGTTAGCGACGCTGTCGATGATGTTATACAATATTATGTAATGACTCCCCGAGTTCACTATTTTTCTCGATTAAAAAAAAAATTTTTTTATTCTTCATGCTTCTGACTGGTTTGCTGTGATCCGCCATGAACTCCTCTCCTGTGACAACCTCTTCATCTCAGAGAAGCAATTGCAACCTACGTCTACAATTACTTGTATTCCAATCTCTGTCTTCCTTACACTTTATACCCTCCACAGCTCCCTCTATCTGTAGAATTTTGGAACACGTATTGTGTTCGAGTATAATGACTTTTCTGGAGACAAGAAATCTACTCTGTAGGAATCAGCATGGGTTTCGAAAAAGACGGTCATGTGAAACCCAGCACGCGCTATTCGTCCACGAGACTCAGAGGGCCATAGACACGGGTTCACAGGTAGATGCCGTGTTTCTTGACTTCCGCAAGGCGTTCGATACAGTTCCCCACAGTCGTTTAATGAACAAAGTAAGAGCATATGGACTATCAGACCAATTGTGTGATTGGACTGAGGAGTTCCTAGATAACAGGACGCAGCATGTCATTCTCAATGGAGAGAAGTCTTCCGAAGTAAGAGTGATTTCAGGTGTGCCGCAGGGGAGTGTCATAGGACCGTTGCTATTCACAATATACATAAATGACCTTGTGGATGACATCGGAAGTTCACTGAGGCTTTTTGCGGATGATGCTGTGGTGTATCGAGAGGTTGTAACAATGGAAAATTGTACTGAAATGCAGGAGTATCTGCAGCGAATTGACGCATGGTGCAGGGAATGGCAACTGAATCTCAATGTAGACAAGTGTAATGCGCTGCGAATACACAGAAAGATAGATCCTTTATCATTTAGCTACAAAATAGCAGGTCAGCAACTGGAAGCAGTTAATACCATAAATTATCTGGGAGTACGCATTAGGAGTGATTTAAAATGGAATGATCATATAATGTTGATCGTCGGTAAAGCAGATGCCAGACTGAGATTCATTGGAAGAATCCTAAGGAAATGCAATCCGAAAACAAAGGAAGTAGGTTACAGTACGCTTGTTCGCCCACTGCTTGAATACTGCTCAGCAGTGTGGGATCCGTACCAGATAGGGTTGATAGAAGATATAGAGAAGATCCAACGGAGAACAGCGCGCTTCGTTACAGGATCATTTAGTAATCGCGAAAGCTTTACGGAGATGATAGATAAACTCCAGTGGAAGACTCTGCATGAGAGACGCTCAGTAGCTCGGTACGGGCTTTTGTCAAAGTTTCGAGAACATACCTTCACCGAAGAGTCAAGCAGTATATTGCTCCCTCCTACGTATATCTCGCGAAGAGACCATGAGGATAAAATCAGAGAGATTAGAGCCCACACAGAGGCATACCGACAATCCTTCTTTCCACGAACAATACGAGACTGGAATAGAAGGGAGAACCGATAGAGGTACTCAAGGTACCCTCCGCCACACACCGTCAGGTGGCTTGCGGAGTATGGATGTAGATGTAGATGTAGATGTAGCACAGTGGTTCCCAACATGGGGGTAATTACCCCCTGAGGCGTAAAATGAAATTTTCTGAGGGGTAAAAACTAAACGATTCGATTTTGTTTCAGTCATAAAATTATTTTCAAAACATCATTATTATTATCGAAATTTTGTAAGACTCGGACATTAATTATATAAGCTGTCAATAATTACTTTTTCTCAATTAGTAGCATTAATGCGGTGGAAGTTACAGCTTCCTCACACTGCAAACATACGTTGTGCTTTGTCCCGCACATCGCGGATGATAAAAATGAGTTATATACGTAACAAATGCTAAATATCTCAAGGAAAAGTCTGCTCTAAGTCGTAGGTAGTACCTGCAGTAGTCCACAGATGGCTTCACTACTTGCTTCGAAACAAGCAAATGAATTAATTGACAGCACGACACAGCAGTAACTACATAA